>NC_091166.1:34776145-34823645 GCF_040958095.1 Procambarus clarkii
GAACTGCCTCCCGGTATAGGGAAGGCCCTTACCTTGGGTTGTTACTCTGCTTGAACCATGTCGGGCAGTTGCTTGGATCTCCTGCTGGACACCCTACACGGGCCCCCTGCTGCCTCCAGGGGCCCTCCAGCTGACCCCCACACAAGTATGTGTGTGAGACACACATTAGATGTGTTCAAGTGCATGTGTAACACATTTCAGGTGTGTAGAGGTGTGTGTATGTGTGTTTGGCCCGCTGAAGGTGTGTACAGGTGTGTGAGAAGGCGTCTGCCATCCTCCACAGGTATGGAGGAAACATAACATTGTCTCAGTAGAAAGATTAAGGAGCAGGTGTGCACGCAAGACATGTTCAGGACTTGACGGGTATGTGGTTGGAGGTCAAGACGGTCAACTGTGGCATGTTGGGTGCGGGTACACACCTGCCACAAGGGGCTGTGCCTCTTGAACTATGTCTACCATATAGTCTTTAGCATTCCTAACTCTTAGCACTAAGACTTAGCACTCCTAAGTCTTACAAGTATTTGTTTATGCATATTTTGTTTAGTGTATACATCATAATAAATCTCAAGTGTTACCAGGAGTGTTGATTGTGTGTTCCAGTGTACGTTGATTGTGTTACACATCTGTGTTTATCGTGTTGTAATCTACATTGAAATATGTATTCCAATGTACATTGAATATGTATCGCAATGCGCATTGATCTTCTATTTTGCAATGCCTGTTTTAATGCGTTTTCTTGTGCAGTTGAAGATCGTCAACACGTGTTCTGTATGAGCAAAATGACTACGCATTACGCATGAGAGAAGGTTTATAATGACAGGTGTGTGTCCACCTCTAATTATAACAATATTTTGTCCTTGGTTAGAAAACTCTAAATTATTTAAGACCGAGACGGCTGTGTAGCGAAGTCAAACTGTTTATTAAAGAGGATCTGAAGTCGTAAGGTTAAGGCTTACCAAAGGCTGGAAATGGACGGGTAAAGAACACAGGAATACAGGTAAATAATGATGATGACATTACATACCTTACAGGTAAATGCCGCCTGTCACACCTGCGCGCCAGGCTGTAGGGCTGGGGCGCGCCCCACACCTGTCTCCGAGACAGGTGACAAGGTCACCAGTAAAGACAACGGCACATCTGTGATTACAAGACTGGCAGGGGCCAACACCGGCTGCGGGCTTCAGTGGTGTATGTAGATGCGTCAATAACCAGTGTTGTGATCCTCGTGTTGTGGTCAGTGGGGCAGTGAGGTCTCTACGTTCACCTCACTTCTCTTTTATTGCTTCATGTTGTGAATAATCAACTGTTGGTGGTATATGGGCCTGCGGGCCGCTCCAAGCAACAGCCTGGTGGACCAAGCTCTCACAAGTCAAGCCTGGCCTCGAACCGGGCCTGGGGGAGTAGAACAACTCCCAGAACCCCATCAAGCAGGTACAAGCAGACTGTATTTCCATATTTCAAGGAAAAAACTTACAATAACATATTCTACATGGAGAAATTTCACAGTGGAATTTAGCTGTATCTCTCATCCACACCAGCGGTAACTCTGCCAGGTGCTACAGAGATCAGTGGGTGCTTGGACAAAGGCCAACCTTAGGCAAGAAGCCTTATGCTTCTTTATGCGCGTCATCCAGATATCTTAGAATCTTGTCACCTCTGTTTTATATAAATAACCTGCCACGCATGGGAGGCAATAACACAGCTGCTTAGGAATTCTTTCAAACTTCTTAGAAGCTTTACACTGACGTGAAGTAGTCCGCCTTCAAAGATAAAATTTCGGTACCGAGAATCATGATAGAATTTACTATCATGAAATTTGCATACGCCCCCCAAGTGATATTGGTGGAAAATGTCAACCTATTAGACTATGTGTGTAAACACGTCGTGAATCATGCATGGTATAAATGATGGAGGATTAAAATTATTTATTTTAATAATTAGTTAACATTGAGGTTTGGTCCTCTGGCGAGGAAATATTTAAATGTAAAGATGTGAAGAATGGAATGGAACAGGTACACATAGAGGGTATAGGAGGAAGAGAAGACAGTCTCGTCAGTCATTAATGCAGAAAGAACAGATTCACGAAGCTGTTACGCAAGCACTTACAAACCTGGGGCCAGATTCACGAAGCAGTTACGAACCTGGGGCCAGATTTACGAAGTAGTTACGCAAGCACTTACGAACCTGGGACCAGATTCACGAAGCACTTACCAACCTGGGGCCAGATTCACGAAGCAGTTACGCAAGCACTTACGAACCTGAACATCTTTTCTCAATATTTGGCGACTATGTTTACAATTATTAAACAGTTAATGAGCTCCGAAGCACCAGGAGGCTGTTTATAACACTAACAACAGTTGATGGGCAAGTTGTCATGCTTCTGAACTGTTTAATAAATGTAACCAAAGCTGTCAAAAATTGAAGAAAGATGTACACGTTCGTAAGTGCTTGCGTAACTGCTTCGTGAATCTGGGCCCTGGGAGTGGACTTGACCCCCAAATCTGATGCCAGAAGCCTACATTAGGAGAATAACAGGCCCATATGACCAACGTCCGGCTATCCTTTAGATACTTGGACAAATGGGTTGTCTGGACATTATATACAGCGAAGGTGAGACCCACTCTTGAATATGCAGCCCCAGCACGGAACCCTTACCTGAAGAACGACAAGGAGAAACTCAAAAAAGGTCCAAAGATATGCAACGAGACTCGTTCCTGAGCTGAACGGATTGAACTATGAGAAAAGACTGAGATAACTGGAGTTTAATAAGACACTGGAGGTAAGGAGAGATAGGGAGGACATGATAACAACATACAAGATTGACAAGGCGGAAAAGCAGCGTTCTTCAAAGCTAGGAACAGCAGATCGAAGGGCCATAGTTGGAAACTCGTGACACAAATAAGTTACAGGGACGTCAGAAAGAACTGTTTTAGCGTTAGAGCTGTCGTTAGAGCCGTTAGAGCTGTCGACCAGGAGGCCTGGTCGACGACCGGGCCGCGGGGACACTAAGCCCCGGAAGCACCTCAAGGTAGGTCAATAAGTGGAATAGGTTAGTTGCAGAAGTCGTTGAGGCTAGGTCGATTCAAAGCTTTTAGTGTCAATATGATCAATGCCTGTGGCATGAGTCGCTGCCTTAATCTAAACGTTTGGAAGGCGGGGCCAGGAGCCTAACTCGACCCTGAAAGTACATCAAGGTGACCATACACACTATCAGTCTCGCCCTCTCTCTCTCTCTCTCTCTCTCTCTCTCTCTCTCTCTCTCTCTCTCTCTCTCTCTCTCTCTCTCTCTCTCTCTCTCTCTCTCTCTCTCTCTGTCTCTCTCTGTCTGTCTGTCTGTCTCTCTCTCTCTCTCTCTCTCTCTCTCTCTCTCTGTCTCTCTCTGTCTGTCTGTCTGTCTCTCTCTCTCTCTCTCTCTCTCTCTCTCTCTCTCTCTCTCTCTCTCTCTCTCTCTCTCTCTCTCTCTGTCTCTCTCTGTCTGTCTGTCTCTCTCTCTCTCTCTCTCTCTCTCTCTCTCTCTCTCTCTCTCTCTCTCTCTCTCTCTCTCTCTCTCTCTCTCTGTCTGTCTGTCTGTCTCTCTCTCTCTCTCTCTCTCTCTCTCTCTCTCTCTGTCTCTCTCTGTCTGTCTGTCTGTCTCTCTCTCTCTCTCTCTCTCTCTCTCTCTCTCTCTCTCTCTCTCTCTCTCTCTCTCTCTCTCTCTCTGTCTCTCTCTGTCTGTCTGTCTCTCTCTCTCTCTCTCTCTCTCTCTCTCTCTCTCTCTCTCTCTCTCTCTCTCTCTCTCTCTCTCTCTCTCTCTCTCTCTCTCTCTCTCTCTCTCTCCCTGCCTCCCCCCCCCCCCCCCAGAATAAGACTGTTGGGTTCATAATTAGTCAAGGTTTAAGTGCTCTGGTCACTGTACGGGACGTTTCTTGACACTATGATGATGTCCCTGTGGGCGTGGGCGTCCCTGTGGGCGTGGGTGTCCCTGTGGGGGTGGGTGGGTCGTGGGTGTGAGTGAGCGAGCTAGTGGGAATATGCAAATTACCAAATCAATCGGCAACAGCGAAAATTTGAACTAGCACTGATCATAAATTCCCGGGAATCCGTCTGGTGGTAAAGTTTCCCCCAGAGACTGATCGGGATGTGAGATACCTGGTTGATACCTGGTTGATACCTGGTTGATGGGGTTCTGGGAGTTCTTCTACTCCCCAAGCCCGGCCCGAGGCCAGGCTTGACTTGTGAGAGCTTGGTCCACCAGGCTGTTGCTTGGAGCGGCCCGCAGGCCCACATACCCATGCAGGCAGTCCCTAGAGCTCCAGGGACTGCCTGCCATCCCATCCCAAAGATGGGTCCCAGCTGAGAACTTGATCCTATTGGTGAATGTGAATTGTCGATTCCATGACCATCTCTCCATGCTGTGTCTACCACCATCTCATCCTATGATTCACGCGTTTAAACAGTAACACTGGGCAAGTATCTTGGAGATCAGGAACATGGCTATTCTCCAGATAAGAATCAGGAGATGGAAGAGACAATGGGAAGGTGTAGTCCTTCATATATGTCGCTGCTAGCGGGGTCGACGTTCAATCTCCGACCGTTCCATCCTAAATGGTTGGGCACCATTCCTTTCCCCCGTCCCATCCCAAATCTTTATCCTGACCCAAGTGCAATATAGTTGTAATTGCTTGAGCCTTTCTCCTGATAGTTCCCTTCCGTCCTCAGGTTCGAGCTCCAAGTGCTTTAGAATATGTTCCAAGTGCTTTATAATCATACCGGCTTGGAGTGTTGCCCTCACCTATCTGACCCAAGCGACGCGATAAAGCAACAACCCAATTTCCCCAAGCAGTATATACCCAGGTCTTTTCTGATTCTACACTCATCCAATTTGCATCCTTTGTTTCGTGTCCTATTTTGTGTTTATATGTTTATCGCCTTATTAACAAAGCTTTTGTTATTCCTCAATTATGTCACCCCCTTTTCGCCTTTGTGAATAAATGCAAAGTAAGCTTTCTTAATCCCTCCTCGTAAGGGCGGCTTCTAATTCCTGGGATCAACTGTGTCATCCTTTGCACGCTTCTCAGTGGAGTTATGTCCCAGACGAGAGCCCTGGGGCCCTGAGTCCTACCTCCTTAGCTCTGCTCCATTCCACTTGCAACGGGTTCCCACTCTAAGCATAACTGGAATCAAGTCACTCTTTGTTTCCTGGGAAATATCCTCAGTCTGATCCTTCTCAGGATGAGTCTGCAGTGCCACGCGGTTCTGACAAGTCTTAGGTGAGGCGCAGTGTCAAAGGCTTTGTTAAATTCCAGGTATATTATGTCGCAATCGTCTATCAACTCCCTTGACGGGCTATTCATGCCCGTGCCACCTCTTGGGTGGCGTAATTTTCATGTCAGTCTATCAATTCCTTCAAAACTGGCGGAAAATAATGAGTGAATGTTACACAGGAGCGTCATTGGTAAAACTGTCTTGCGTTACCTTTATTAATGTAGGTTTTTAAAATGAAAATTAATTGATTTTGCGAACATTGATTCAAGCAATTTTACCACAATAGATGTTAGGGTGTTTGATAGTCGATAAGTTAAGCTAGATGGTCGGTAGTTCGACTCGAGTGATCTGTTCTTTTTCCTAAAAATTTGCACCACATTCGCTTCCCGGCCTGAGGTTATGTTCATTCCATCCACCGGCCGACCCCACAGACACATTCGTCAGTATTAACATGCCGTTCATTCAAAATAGGAATTTTCTTAAATATAAATATTTCACATTAACATTTTGTGCATATTTAGGTAAGGTTAGGTGTCTAGGCTCTCTTGGCAATTATTTACAATTGCAGTACGTGGGTGAAGCATTTACAGATTTGCGATTCGAACAATACGTCGTCAGTGAAGCACTGTTAGAGATATGTTCGAACGTCATCAGTCGACTTGTGTGTAAAGCTTTTTCATTCATAAACGGGGTTATGGTAGCTGTATGCACTAAATTTTTGTCTTTGTTAATGAGGATGGACAGCATTCGCCAGCCTCCGTGACTTTGATACTCAGCTTGAGTCTTCAAGAACCAAATACTTCGTCTGGTCCTGGAACTTGTTGGGCTTTGATTATGTAATGCTTTTTTTAGTGGCCACGTGTCAGGTTTGACCATCTTGGTGTGTGTGTGTGTGTGTAAGGCCTTGCTGCGGGTAGTGAATGACGTCTGGCATGAGTTCAGGAGGGTAGGTTGTGTGGTGTCGTTGGTAACTACTCGGGGCCAAAATGCGCACGACGTCATGTATGGTACAGGAGCTGGAGGCCGCGTCTCCGTAGACGGTGGTAACGTCTCTATAGACGGTGCTAGCGGAAGTTACGTCACCCAAAGGAAAGGCACGGGATAGGCTGGCTACGTGAGAGAGAGTGCGAGGAAGGACCGCGGCGGAAGGCGTTCCAGAAGGTGCGTTTGGCGGGAACGCATCGCTCTGTTGTGAACTCCTTCTGCAAGTGTAAGGGCGCTGGCCCACACTTGCTCTCGTGCTTCAGAGGTGCCCAGTAAGACTAGGAGTCAAAGGAGAAGTGACACTGCCCCCTCGCCTGGTGTGCGCGCGTCCGTACTCAGCTGTTCCTGCTGAGCCGAGCTTCAGCTCCCGGGGCCGTCTCACAGCTCATGGTTGTCTACTGCGAGTGTTCATGTATATATTAGTTGTATCGGTGATTAAATAAAAAAAAGCAAATGTTCCTAGATATATATAAATATACTTCACAATGGTAATTCTTGTAATACATAAGAGTTTATGATGTATTTGTGCCTAAAACTCGTCAAAATTGCTAGATTTTCTAAGGAATTGTTCTAAGACGTGTTCTAATCTCTAAGACTTGTGTAGAATGCTTTGTTGGTAGCTTGCTCCTACAGCTGGATGTTTCGCCTAATTACTTTACCTTCATAAATCTTTACCGTGTTCATTGTTGGAGGAACATTCACTAACCTTTCCCTCGCCGTGTGAACATGTCCTATGAACAGAACCTGTGAACACGGCCTGTGAACAGGACCTGTGAACAGGACCTGTGAACACGGCCTGTGAACACGGCTGGGCTCACAGCAACAGCCGTGTCTGTGTCTGAGAGCCTTTTCAATAGGTGACTAGGGTGGGGGTGAGCCCGCCTCCGTAACCCCGCGGATCTTCGCTTCACCTTTTAGTATTTCCATGGACCAGCTTTGGCGTGTAAGGTTAAAACGCTTACAGCGGCGACAAATGCGACTTGAGAGTGCCAGAGGATTAAATGTCAAAGGCTAAATGTGAGAGGATCAGCGCCTTGTGGCCACCGCCAGACTTGTTACGCGTGGTAAATGGTCTTCGGCAGGTAGCGACCTTGACCGCTGAGGCTGAGGTAGTCTGTCTGGTGGCGCTTGTGAAGTTGTCTGGTTGCTTGTGAGGTTGTCTGGTTGCTTGTGAGGTTGTCTGGTTGCTTGTGAGGTTGTCTGGTTGCTTGTGAAGTTGTCTGGTGGCGCTTGTGAAGTTGTCTGGTTGCTTGTGAGGTTGTCTGGTTGCTTGTGAGGTTGTCTGGTTGCTTGTGAAGTTGTCTGGTTGCTTGTGAGGTTGTCTGGTTGCTTGTGAAGTTGTCTGGTTGCTTGTGAAGTTGTCTGGTTGCTTGTGAAGTTGTCTGGTTGCTTGTGAGGTTGTCTGGTTGCTTGTGAAGTTGTCTGGTTGCTTGTGAGGTTGTCTGGTTGCTTGTGAGGTTGTCTGGTTGCTTGTGAGGTTGTCTGGTTGCTTGTGAAGTTGTCTGGTTGCTTGTGAGGTTGTTTGGTTGCTTGTGAGGTTGTCTGGTTGCTTGTGAGGTTGTCTGGTTGCTTGTGTGGTAGCTTGTGGTGGCTTGAAACCTTTTAGCTAGTCTGGTTGTAAATGGTTCTATGGGGACGTTCGGTGACATAGCTTCAGGCGAGTGGTCGGACAGAGCTGCCGAACGTTCCATTATTCCGAGGATCATCGTCCTCGCGGCCCGGTCTCTGACCAGGCCTCTTGGTTGGTGGTCTGGTCAACCAGACTGTTTGACGCGGCTACTCGCTTGGTGAAGCCGGCAAAATAATATAGTTACTTGATGTGTTCAATGAGTTAGGCGTTACTGATACCTGCTTGGTAGCAAGGAAGAGTTACTGGGTATAGTTGAAGGAGGAGTCTGGCTGCCTTTTTTTAACTGTGGTCAACTTAGAGTTGTCCTGCTCTCGAAGCCTCAGCTGGTGCGCGGCTTCCCCTTATGCTTGGTGGATCCGTGAAGCTGTTTGTGTAAGGAACTTGTCAAGTTGCATCTTGAAGAGTTCAGCCTTCGATCCGGCACAAATAGATCTGAATCATCTTATCTGGCAAATCTTGGGATTTCTCCCAGCCTCTCTCCTCACCTCTCTCCTCACCTCTCTCCTCACCTGTCTCCTCACCTGTCTCCTCTAACTCAGGGAGAAGCCTGGTTGCAAATATTTGAACTTAATGAAGGTTTGTATGTGCTTATGAAGGTGTGAGGTTTGTGCTAGTAGTGAATGTTGTTATATTGATCATAACAAGAGGTGTACCATGCCAGAGGGATTCCTTGTTGACTCAGTCACTATATTCGGCTGCCTGCAACAGTTTGTTGGTACTGACTTGTTTTATGATGAAGATAGCCTTAAGATAGGAGATAGAGACTATTAGTAGATAGGAGATAGACTATCGAGCGATATACCGTGTGGTCCTTCCTGTTGGGCTACACAACCTACCCCCTTTCAGTTTTGCTTTTCTTGTAGAGTCAAAAAAATATTGCAAACCTGACTCAAAGGTTTTGGATGAATCAGCGAGCTCTTGTTGCCGTGAATCAATGAGCTCTATTTGTAATGAATCAGTGAGCTCTAGTTACAGTGAATCAATGAGCTCTATTTGTAGTGAATCAGTGAGCTCTTGTTGCAGTGAATCAATGAGCTCTATTTGTAATGAATCAGTGAGCTCTAGTTACAGTGAATCAATGAGCTCTATTTGTAATGAATCAGTGAGCTCTTGTTGCAGTGAATCAATGAGCTCTTGTTGCAGTGAATCAATGAGCTCTTGTTGCAATGAATCATGAGCTCTTGTTACAGTGAATCATGAGCTCTTGTTACAGTGAATCATGAGCTCTCGTTCTCCCGTAATTGTATTTCTAGGATTGTACCGGTGAGGGGGGGGGGAGAGGGAGGGGGGGAGGTAATATTTTTATCGGGATATTGTATAAATGCGTATTTATATGCTTTTGTGAACAGTGAGTTTGGAGGCTCGCGACATTGCTTTGTTGCTGCCTTGCGCCAGATGCAAGATGAAGGGCCGAGCCATCACTTTATTAAGTAGCACTTGTATCTGAGTTGAGCCAGAGTGAGGGCAGGCCGCTGGAGGCGGTGGTAGGCTAGCATGACGAAACGCATCCATCAATCTCCACCAATCAATCAATCAATTTCCGCATCGATCTCCATCCGCCGGGATGGAGATTGATGCGGAAATTGTGGGGGAAACTGGTGTACAATAGAGCTTCCGTCCAGGGGTGAGCGGTCTATTGTGTGTGTCTTGCTGCATGGCCTTTCACCTGTGTAAGGTGTTGCATATGCGCACTCACAGGGGACTCTATGGCTGAGTGGACAGCGCTCGGGGCTCGTAATCCTAGGGTTACCGGGGATCGATCCCCGGCCCATGGCGGAAACAAATGGGCAGAGTTTTTTTTTCACCCTGATGGGTCTGTTCACCTAGCAGTAATTAGGTACCTGGGAGTTAGACAGCTGCTACGGGCTGCTTCCTGTGTGTGTGCTAATTCAGGTATGTTGGAGAAGGAAATACGAGGAAAAAGCAGGAGTTAAGTCGTGACTTTATCTCGGAGGGAGGAAGATGCTAGACGCCACCAAGACCAGCAGTATAGAGAGCTCTGTGTAGCTCTGTGGATCCCTGTGGAGCTCTGTGGAGCCCTGTGGAGCTCTGTGGAGCCCTATGGAGCTCTGTGGAGCCCTGTGGAACTCTGAGGAGCCCTGTGGAACTCTGTGGAGCCCTGTAGAGCTCTGTGGAGCCCTGTGGAGCTCTGTGGAGCCCTGTGGAGCTCTGTGGAGCCCTATGGAGCTCTGTGGAGCCCTGTGGAACTCTGTGGAGCTCTGTGGAGCCCTGTGGAGCCCTGTGGAGCTCTGTGGAGCCCTGTGGAACTCTGTGGAGCCCTATGGAGCTCTGTAGAGCCCTGTGGAGCTCTGTGGAGCCCTGTAGAACTCTGTGGAACTCTGTGGAGCCCTATGGAGCTCTGTGGAGCCCTGTGGAGCTCTGTGGAGCCCTTTGGCGGTGCCTGAGGCCTGACAGGGGTGAGAACCCCCCCCAGGGTGGGGCAGTCACCAGCGTGGGAACCTCCCCCCCCCTACACTCTACACCCCCCCCCCTACACTCTACACCCCCCCCTACACTCTACACCCCCCCCCCACCCCTTGGATATTACCCGGTTTTATTCTTTTTTATTTATACATACAAGAGTTCTTACATTTTTATAAAGCCACTTCCAGCATTTTGGGCAGGTCCTTCTTGAGGTTATCTCGAGATGATTTCGGGGCTTAGCGTCCCCGCGGCCCGGTCCTCGACCAGGCCGCCTTTTTATTACCCCCAGGAAGCAGCCCGTAGCAGCTGTCTAACTCCCAGGTACCTGTTTCCTTAATCCTAATTTTTCTTCGGAATACGACACGCCAAATCTTGGAACAAAAAGGTACCTATTCACTGCTGGGTGAACAGAGGCGTACAGTTAAGGATTGGTGCCCAGTCAATCCTCCCCAGGATATGAATCTAGGCCAAAGCGCTTGCGAAGTGCCGGACGAGTGCTTTACCACCGCGCCACGGGGACTTGTTCCTTGTGTTATATTCCTTCACTAATGTTTCCTCGCCCAGTCACACGACAAAACTACGACGTTGCTACAACGAACTTATGACACCACCTAACAAGTAGTAACAAGTATCTTAACACCTTGTAACAACCTAACACCTCATTAAAAAGTTTGTAACAAGATGTAACAGCTTTTTAACGAGTTGTAACAAGGTAACAATAGGGACTTACTGAGTGTGCGTGAAGGGTTATACCTCACTCATTACTCACACCTCATCTTCCTAAGACGTGTGAGGTACAGCGTGTGGAGTCGTGCTGCTTGTAGATAAGATGGGTTTATCTACCCTCACTACCCGTACTTCCCTCACTCTCTACTGTATTTTTCCATCTACGCACTTTGACTGGACGGTAGAGCGACAGTCTCCCTTCTTGCAGGTCGGCGTTCAATCCCCGACCGTCCAGAAGTGGTTGGGCACCATTCGTTTCCCCCCCGTCCCATCCCAAATCCTTATCCTGACCCCTTCCCAGTGCAATATAGTCGTAATGGCTTGCCGCTTTCCTCTAATAGTTTATTCTCTTTCTCTCTCTCTCTCTCTCCATCTACACACAATACGTGTCCATGTAGAATTATGTGTAGATAATGTGGACTTGTATAATTTCTCAGGATCTTTTGAGACGATGATAGTGGCCTCTTTTAGCATCTTTCTAGAGACAATTTTTGGTTAAATCAGTTTCTACTCCATGTGTGCGTCCCTGGCTATAGTCATTGTTAAGGTACTTTAAAATGCAAGGGGAAAATATTCCTGGGATAATGAGAGGGAAGTGACCGCAAGCGGCGGATATGTAAGATTAGTGAGGGGAGAGCATCGCTGTGTTGATCTTCCCACGGTCGCCAAGTGTGTTCCGGCAGCAGTAAATGTTGCACCGTCCGGTCGCTGCTCCCTCCACGCACTCACGTGTGCGTGCAGAAGACTGAAGAGATAGGAGGAGACATGATCACCACATAAAAGATTCTCAGAGGAATTGATAGGTTAGAGACCGTTTGTTTAACATAGAGGGCACACGCACTAGGGGACACAGGTGGTAATTGAGTACCCAAATAAGACATTAGAAATAACTTTTATAGTGTCAGAGTAGTAGACAAATGGAATGTATTAGGCAGTGATGGGGTGGAGGCCGACTCCATACACAGTTTCAAATGTAGACATGATAGAGCCCAATAGGCTCAGGAATCTGTACACAGGTTGATTGACAGTTGAGAGGCGGGACCAAAGAGTCATAGCTCAACCCCTGCAAACACAACTCCTCTCATCACCGGGGAAAACCTCTCTCTCACAGCAAGGAACAGTAGAGATATAAATGAACAAAACATGCCAGGAAGAACTTTTTCAGTGTTAAAAGTTGTCAATAAGTGGAATAACCAGAGCGTACAAGTCGCTAAAACTATCTCGATACAAACATTTTAATGTAAATATGATAACGTTAGAAATGAGTGAGAGCATTAATGCAAGGCAGAGATTGCAGTCACATGCATAAGGTAACACATGGCAGAGAAAATACTGTTGGAATCGGGACCTGGCAGGTGATATTACCCCCCAGTCTGTCACCTGACGCCCACATCAAAGAATATCACCTGACGCCCACATCAAAGAATATCACCTGACGCCCACATCAAAGAATATCACCAGACGCCCACATCAAAGAATATCACCAGACGCCCACATCAGAGAATATCACCAGACGCCCACATCAGAGAATATCACCAGGTGCATAGTAAAAGCCGGTTAATAGCAACATGAACAAAGAGAAGATTATGATTATGTAGACTGTTTATATCGGACCGGTACAGGAGTATGCGGCACCTGCGTGGAGTCCTTACCTTGAGCACAACACCAAGCTGGAGTAAGGTCATAGGTATACCACCAGACTTGGTCCCGGAACTGAGAGGTATGAACTACGAGATTTAAGAGATTATGAACTACGACTGTAAGATTTAAAGTATATGTTACTGGACAACCCGTTCTCGCACTTGCTTATAGTCAATTTCTTGATTATGAATAAGTGCATATGTGACATACTAATTTATTGTGAATATTTGAGTTTACCTTGAAAAGTAGAATAGAAAACCCACAACCTAACCTAACCTAACCTTCTTAGTATGTTAAGATATTACAATTAGTACTGAACCTGTACCTATATTGATATTACAGTTTTATAAAAATAATAAAACAAAACTAAAATATTTAAATAAATTGTAAAGTAACTCAGGATATTGTCAAATTTTGTATAAAACCTTTATTGTTTAATAAAACTGAGAGAAAAAGTTAGTACCTTGAAAAAAGTATGGCTTGGAATATGTCACATAAGTACTTATTTATAAGCCAAATAGTGACTTTAAGCAATAAGTGATATGTGTGCTGTGTTGTGCGAGAGCAGGTTGCACTGGAAGACATAGAACACCCACGATGACCAAACTACACATTAGAAGATGGAGAGACGTCGACATTTTCTCTCTATTATGGTAACATCGTCTGCTTTGTCCAGGACTCTTGCTTCCAATCATGCGGAAGTGGTGTCTATCTCAGGTCTTTCCCAAATAGCTTCCGTCAGTGTTATGGGTCAAGGTTCAACACTAATTACTCACTGACTAGGTAGCCTAGACTAGTGGCTAGGCTACCAGCCCCCCTTGTACCTCACTAGTGACTAGGCTACCAGCCCCCCTTGTACCTCACTAGTGACTAGGCTACCAGCCCCCCTTGTACCTCACTAGTGACTAGGCTACCAGCCCCCCTTGTACCTCACTAGTGACTAGGCTACCAGCCCCCCTTGTACCTCACTAGTGACTAGGCTACCAGCCCCCCTTGTACCTCACTAGTGACTAGGCTACCAGCCCCCTTGTACCTCACTAGTGACTAGGCTACCAGCCCCCTTGTACCTCACTAGTGACAAGGCTACCAGCCCCCTTGTACCTCACTAGTGACAAGGCTACCAGCCCCCTTGTTCCTCACTAGTGACAAGGCTACCAGCCCCCCTTGTACCTCACTAGTGACAAGGCTACCAGCCCCCTTGTACCTCACTAGTGACAAGGCTACCAGCCCCCTTGTACCTCACTAGTGACAAGGCTACCAGCCCCCTTGTACCTCACTAGTGACTAGGCTACCAGCCCCCTTGTACCTCACTAGTGACGAGGCTACCAGCCCCCCCTTGTACCTCACTAGTGTATCTAGTCAGCCCCTCACCTCTCCCCACATGACCTGTTACTACACCTCATCCCCCATTTCACCTCATACCCTGGCTTCATACTTCATACCTCGGGTACTGGCCCCTTCAGCTGGGCTTTGTTGAGAGACGTTGTCTTAATCTACACAATATTTATGGCTAGGAGCAAGTGGAGACACCGCCCCCGCCCCCACGCCCCACGCCCACACGCCCCCACGTGTCTGCCTCCACAATGAAAATCACCTTGAGCGTATTCTCGAGTTAAGGCGGTGAGGGGGGTGCGGGTTGGGAGGGGGGGTCCTTACCAGTGGGGAGTGGGTTATCTTGAGGTTATCTTGAGATGATTTCGGGGCTTAGCGTCCCCGCGGCCCGGTCCTCGACTAGGCCTCCTTTTTGTTACACACCCACAGGAAGCAGCCCGTAGCAGCTGTCTAACTCCCAGGTACCTATTTACTGCTAGGTGAACAGGGGCATCAGGGGTGAAAGAAACTCTACCAAATCGGAAACATGCCCATTTGTTTCCGCCTCCACCGGGGATCGAACCCGGTTCTTTAGGAATGCGAGGTGTGCGGTGTCTTGACGCTGTGGAGGAACTGGCTTCCCCAACTGCACAATCTGCAGTCTGCGTGTCGACCCACGCACAGGCCACGATAATTTTCTATACTCCTTGCGACTTCATACGTCAGGCTGCGAGCAGCCGCGTTCAACAGCCTGGTTGAGCAGTCCAGCAACCAGGAGGCCTGGTTGACGACCGGGCCGAGGGGACGCTAAGCCCCGACATCATCGCAAGATAACAGAGTGTGTTTTCTTGGTGTGGTGAAAGCTGTAGTTCGATCGTAACAGCCTCCTTCAGGAACCTGGGGCCAGGTTCACGAAGCAGTTACACAAGTACTTACGAACGTGTCCATCTTTCCTCAATCTTTGACGGCTTTGGTTACATTTATTAAACAGTTTACAAGCATGAAAACTTGCCAATCAACTGTTGTTATTGTTATAAACAGCCTCCTGGTGCTTCGGAGCTCATTAACTGTTTAATACTTGTAAACAAAGCCGCCAAAGATTGAGGACAAGATGTACAGGTTCTCAAGTGCTTACGTAACTGCTTGGTGAATCTGGCCCCTTGTCCCGTCCTTATATTGTCTAGTTCCTCCAGGTATCTGTAACTATTCTACAGTAACTACTATCGTTTGCTTGTAGGTGTCTGTAGTTCCTCTCATTGGTTCCCACTCTGGTTGTAATTAGTGGACTTGGAACCTCTTGTTGAGTTTTTCACACACACTTCTCTGTCATTCTCTTGAGTTTTCCCCGTCCCGGCGGTCTGGTGCCGGGGCGGGGAAACACTGGCCTCCGCTGCCTGCTGTTTTCCTCCATATATGGCTATGAAACAGCTTAGGTTGGCTCGTTGCTTTTTTAGCAATGTTTTAAAATGCTGACTTGCTGTAGGGTACACACACCTGATGCGCTCTCTAGGCCCTCGCTATTTGTACGTCTGGAGCATATTTGGCGCATATTTGGAACATATTTGGAGCATACTTGGCGCATATTTGGAGCATACTTGGCGCAAATTTGGAGCATACTTGGAGCATATTTGGGGCATATTTGGAGCATACTTGCAGGATATTTGGAGCATACTTGCAGCATATTTGGAGCATACTTGCAGCATATTTGGAGCATACTTGGAACATATTTCGAGCATACTTTGCACATATGGAGCATATTTGTTGCATACTTGGAGCATACCTGTAGCATTCTGGAGCATACCTGGGGCATACCTGGAGCATACCTGGAGCATACCTGGAACATACCTGGGGCATACCTGGAGCATACCTGGAGCATACCTGGAGCATACTTGGACCATACCTGGGGCATACTGAAGCATACTGGAGCATACGTCTGTACCCCTGTATGTTCTACAGGGTTTGTTATTCTTTTCTTATTCACACACACACACACACACACACACACACACACACACACACACACACACACACACACACACACACACACACACACACACACAAGTTAGATTCAACAGTATGATACCAGATACGTCCTGGAACTGAGAGGTATGAGTTACGAGGAAAGGCTAAAGGAGCTGAACCACACGTCCCTGGAAGACAGACGAGTAAGGGGAGACATGATAACCACCTACAAAATTCTCAAGGGGATTTGACAGGTTGGACAAACTCTTTAGCATGGGCGGAACACGAACAAGGAGACACAGGTGGAAGCTGAGTACCCAAATGAGCCTTGCCTACCTTGTGGTGATTCCGGGGCTCAGCGACCCCCGGCCCGGTCGTCGACCAGGCCCCCTCGTTGCTGGACTGGTCAACCAGGCTGTTGGACGCAGCTGCTCGCAGCCTGACGTATGCGTCACAGCCTGGTTGATCAGGTATCCTTTGGAGATGTTTGTCAAGTTCTCTTTTGAACACTGTGAGGGGTCTGTCAGTTATGCCCCTTATGTGTAGTGGAAGCGTGTTGAACAGTCTCGGGCCTCTGATGTTGATAGTTCTCTCTCAGAGTACCTGTTGCACCCCTGCTTTTCAACGGGGGTATTCTGCACATCCTGCCATGTCTTCTGGTCTCGTGTGATGTTATTTCTGTGTGCAGGTTTGGGACCAGCCCCTCTACTATTTTCCATGTGTAAATTATTATGTATCTCTCCCGCCTGCGCTCAAGGGAGTACAGATTTAGGCTCTTTAGTCGGTCCCAGTAATTTAGATGTTTTACTGAGTGGATTCTAGCAGTAAAGGATCTCTGCACGCTCTCCAGGTCAGCAATTTCTCCAGCTTTGAAAGGGGCTGTCATTGTGCAGCAGTACTCCACTCTAGAGAGCACTAGCGTCTTAAAGTATAAATAAAGTATAAAAGTATAAACTAAAAAGTAAAAGTATAAAAGTAAAAGAGCCACAGAGACATTAGAAAGAATTTTTTCAGTGTCAGAGTAGTTAACATATGGAATACATTAGGCAGTGCTGTAGTGGAGGCTGACTCTATACACAGTTTCAAGTGTAGATATGATAGAGCCCAATAGGCTCAGGAACCTGTACACCAGTTGATTGTCAGTTGAGAGGCGGGACCAAAGAGCCAGAGCTCAACGGGACCCAAAGAGCCAGAGTTGTCCCTCCAAGAAAATGTAATACTTTAACTCGAATTGAGTGAACATTTATCGTGTTGGAGTAAACCATGAACGTCAGTAGCGGGAGTAAGCATCAAAACTCTACGGAAAACACAACCCCCGATATGATTTTAGACTAAAAAACGCAGAGGGGTGGGGGGGGGGGGATGATGCTATAGATGCCGATATTTCTTAATGCAAGGCACTTGGGCAGACCCCGACTTGCCTGCCCCCTACGTTTCAAGCTGGTAAGTCGTGTGAGGTAACCCCAAGGCACCTAGCCTCATTCATACTCATAAATTATATTTTATATAGATATATCTTTATAGAAATACACATAAAAGAGTGTGTGTTTGTCTGTCCGAGGGCAGAGGTCAGCTGCTTGACAGGCTAAACCTCTTAGCACTATGATTGTAAAGTTGTGACAAGGGGCTGGAGGCCAGCTCGCGTAACGTATTCGATTCGGGATTATTTTAGTTTTTTTACAAAAACAGACTACAATCTGAAATATTGGTTTGTTCACTTTTTTGAAATTCTCGACCCACGTGAAGATTTAAGTGCGTGTGCGTGTGTGTGTGTGTGTGTGTGTGTGTGTGTGTGTGTGTGTGTGTGTGTGTGTGTGTGTGTGTGTGTACATGTTTGGTATTTGTTTATTATGTATTTTCCAAACTGTATCATTTCCTTTTCTTTTCAGGTTTGTGATGGCATCTTCCGCCAATTCTACAGCTCCAGACTGATAGTAAGTGGTGAACACACTCACTCACTCACTCACTCTCAAAACTTTCACTCCAGATTGAGATCCCAGTTGAGGCAATCTGAAGCCAATGGCATGTCGATTGACAATTTGCAATTTGTAAACGCTTGACAATTTGCACACTGATACTGTGGGTCGTATGTTAATACTGCAAGTCGTATCTTGATACTGCAGGTCGTATCTTGATACTGCAAGTCGTATCTTGATACTGCAGGTCGTATCTTGATACTACAAGTCGTATCTTGATACTGCAGGTCGTATCTTGATACTGCAAGTCGTATCTTGATACTGCAGGTCGTATGTTGATACTGCAGGTCGTATGTTGATACTGCAGGTCGTATGTTGATACTGCAGGTCGTATCTTGATACTGCAGGTCGTATCTGCTCTCAGATGTGCGTCGTCGCGGCTTTCCTACAAGACATATCTTGTTCCTGTACGTCCATCTCCCTTCCCTTCATCTGTCATCCCTGTCGTCCACTGCCGTCCCTGTCAATCATTTTAGTGTCCTGGGATGATGAAGATGTACCGCCCCCCCTCCTCTCCCCCCATTATATACCCATACACTCCCCCCCCCACACCTTCTATCCCCCCTCCCCCCATACACCCCCACTCCCCCCTGACCAAACTATCTTAACTAGAGACAAAGCTCCGTGTAAAAACTCCCATAAACCTCCCAAGTATCATATTTTTGGGCTCCAAAGCGGTGAATTATTTTTCCCGGGGAAAGTTTTGGGTATGCAAGAACGGGCAATAACTCCTGTGGGCGACTTAATCAGATACGGCAAGTTGCTTCGGGGGCACGGGGGGGGGGGGGGCTGGGGGACTTTGGGGGGGATGAGGGGGGGGGACATGTTGGTGTGTGGGGGGGGGGGTCGTAGCACGTGGACACTTGCCCTCATCATGTTTATATGAAGAGTGCCGGTTCCTGGCTCTCGTGGCACTCTGGACGAGGAGGTCTCCTTGTCTCTCTCTCATCTTCATTACCTTGCACTTGTTGCAAGTGGATTCTAACAGCCATTTCTCCGCCCACTCCTTGAATTTGTCAAAGTTTTCTTGTAACGTCCTGCAGTCCTCTCATGTGTTACTTGGCTGATTATCTGCGTGTCATCTGCAAACTCTGACATGTGTGGGCTCGCTTCTTCCAGTAGTTCTCTCACCTTTGGCTTTATTCATTGTTTGGTTTTAGTTTTTCTGTTTAGTGGTTGCCAGAGAGGAAGTTATTTGACTAGTCAGCTATAGGCAGAATATGGAGTTCTGTTTAACACCAACCAAGCTCATTCACACACACACACACACACCTCGGGAGGCCAGACACAGGATAGAGAATAGGAGATGAGGTACTTAATGAAACAGAGAGAAAGATCTAGAAGTTGATATCACACCAAACCTGTCTCCTGAAGCCCACATAAAAAGAATAACGTCTGCGGCATATGCGAGGCTGGCTAACATCAGAACAGCGTTCAGGAACCTGTGTAAGGAATCATTCAGAATCTTGTACACCACATATGTAAGACCAATCCTGGAGTATGCGGCCCCAGCATGGAGCCCGTACCTTGTCAAGCACAAGACGAAGCTTGAAAAAGTTCAGAGGTATGCCATTAGGCTAGTCTCAGAACTAAGAGGCATGAGTTACAAGGAAAGGCTGCGGGAAAAGCACCTTACGACACTGGAAGACAGAAGAGTAAGAGGAGACATGATCACTACCTACAAAACTCAGGGGAATTGACAGGGTAGATGAAGATAAACTGTTTAACACTGGTGGGACGCGAACAAGGGGACACAGGTAGAAACTGAGTACCCACATGAGCCACAGAGACGTTAGAAAGAACTTTTTCAGTGTCAGAGTAGTTAACAGATGGAATGCATTAGGCATTGATGTGGTGGAGGCTGATTCCATACACAGTTTCAAATGTAGATATGATAGAGCCCAGTAGGCTCAGGAATCTAAGCCTACTGGGCCAAAATTAACTACCGCTGGAGAGAAGAGAACAACTAACTAGTTGTTCACAACTTGGTAGCGAGACGGGCGCCAGAATACCAATCCGGGAATTATCCTGCAGCTGGCCGCTCTTACCTGATTACCCTCGCTGATTAGCTGACTCCGCCACTCCTCCGCCCAATCAGCAGGCTGGGAGTTGGCGGGGTTTTATTTTCAATCCGGATTGTCTGTGTCAAGAGAGTGATTGTGGAAGGTTGATTGTGGGGCTTCCAGGGAGTGATAGTTAACACGATAACCAGCTCCTCTGGCAATCTCGCCCAGAAATTTAAATGGTTGGATATTTATGCATGGCTCATTATATATATATATATATATATATATATATATATATATATATATATATATATATATATATATATATATATATATATTATTTTTTTTAATATAAAATAATGTATGTGGAAAATGCAGAGAAATGGGAAAGCGAGATGAAACCTATCAACGTCGGGTAGTATGTTCATTATTATTCTAACCGTCATACTAAAATTAAACAGGCAGTATTTTCTGGAATGTTCCCTAGAGCCTTGTGGGTATGCAGTCCTCAGTTTTTTTATGAAGCGATTGGTAAAATATATGATATTGGGATGAGTTTACATTACCCTAAGATGTTTTGGATTGCTCGTTCAGGCAAGCTAAACTTATGTTTTATAATCATGTCCCCCAAAGCTAAATCGGAAATCAGGAGCACATTGGTGGTACCTTATGCGGTTGGGCTTGGAAAAACGTTCCCCGGTTTTTAAGAACCTTAAATTAATATCTATTTGGTGTTCACTAATAGTACGATCAAGTCGATTATATACAAATAATTTTATACATAGGGGAGCAGGGGGGTCCACGGTGGCCTTCCCCCCCCCCCCTCACGGGGGCGCGGGGCCCCACAATGCCCCCTCACACACCTGCATAAAACTCATCCTTTAATCATATGTATAAAAGTGATGATTGTGTGTGATTGTGTCGTTGAAGCGCCGTCTAGAGAACACTACTAACAACTTGGACAAGTGAACGACATCGTCAGAAAGTACTCGCTATCAACATTTCATTTTTTGACGGAATTTGACAGAACAATTGAAGAAGCAGAGTGTCAAGTGACGGTGGAAGGGAGAAAATGTGTTAGTTGACGGGGAAAGACGCCGGTGGGGGGACGTGGGGGGAGAGGAGATGGACGGGGGCCCCTACAGGACAGTCTTGTCTCTGGTTAATTAACACCTCTCCAATTGTGTCGAGTGAATTCATTCGTGAAGGACAACGGTAATGGGTTCCTTGGCATGCTGCTGACGGCTCCTGCACGCCAGCTGTGTCGCTCTGCTTCATTACTGTCTCTGGTGTTTTACCAGTGTTGGGGGCCCCTCTGTGGTGTAGGGGGGTGTTTGGGGCCCCTCTGTGGTGTAGGGGGGTGTTGGGGCCCCTCTGTGGTGTAGGGGGGTGTTGGGGCCCCTCTGTGGTGTAGGGGGGTGTTTGGGGCCCCCTCTGTGGTGTAGGGAGGTGTTGGGGGCCCCTCTGTGGTGTAGGGGGGTGTTTGGGGCCCCCTCTGTGGTGTAGGGGGGTGTTTAGGCCCCCCTCTGTGGTGTCGGGGGGTGTTTGGGGCCCCTCTGTTGTGTAGGGGGGGGTGTTTGGGGCCCCTCTGTGGTGTACGGGGATGTTTGGGGCCCCTCTGTGGTGTAGGGAGGTGTTTGGGGCCCCTCTGTGGTGTACGGGGATGTTTGGGGCCCCTCTGTGGTGTAGGGGGGTGTTTGGGGCCCCTCTGTGGTGTAGGGGGGTGTTTGGAGCCCCTCTGTGGTGTAGGGGGGTGTTTGGAGCCCCTCTGTGGTGTAGGGGGGTGTTTGGAGCCCCTCTGTGGTGTAGGGGGGTGTTTGGGGCCCCTCTGTGGTGTAGGGGGGTGTTTGGGGCCCCTCTGTGGTGTAGGGGGGTGTTTGGGGCCCCTCTGTGGTGTAGGGGGGTGTTTGGGGCCCCTCTGTGGTGTAGGGGGGTGTTTGGGGCCCCTCTGTGTAGTGTATGTAGTGAGACTAGAGATTGTGTGCACTCGTGGCTTGTGCCCCTGTGAGGGGGTAGCAGTACCCCAGGGTTAGTGGGGGTGTTTAGCAGCGCCCCAGGGTTGGGGGTGAGAGGGGGGAGGGTTGCTGGGGCCCCTGGGTTGGGGGTGAGGGGAGGGGGGTTGCTGGGGCCCCTGAGGTTGGGGGTGAGGGGGGGGGAGGGTTGCTGGGGCCTCAGGGTTGGGGGTGAGGGGAGGGGGGTTGCTGGGGCCCCTGGGTTGGTTTATCTTGGCGCGGCTAAAAATATTTATGATTAACGGTCAGGAGCTGGGAAAATCACGCCCCAAATTGCGCTCCCGTGACAAACTGCATCGCATCCTAGTCACTTTAAATTTAAATGAATTAGTTGTCATGCCTCGTAACTTTTTGAACGCATTTTTGTATAATTTGTTGTGTTGTTGTTGTTGTTGTGGCAGAGTTGTAGTGGTGTGTGTACTCACCTATTTTTGTCTGCAGGATCGAGCATTGACTCTTGGATCCCGCCTTTCGAGCATCGGTTGTTTACAGCAATGAACGTGGTCCTATTTCCCTATCATACCTAGTTTTAAAATTATGAATAGTATTTGCTTCCACAACCTGTTCTTTAAGTGCATTCCATTTTCCCACTACTCTCACGTTTAAAGAAAACTTCCTAAAATCTCTGTGACTCATCTGAGTTTCCAGCTTCCGTCCATGTCCCCTCGTTCTGTTACTATTACGTGTGAACTTTTCGTCTATTTCCACTGTCAATCCCTGTGTGTGTGTGTGTGTGTGTGTGTGTGTGTGCGTGTGTGTGCGTGTGCGCGCGTGCGTGCGTGCGTGCGCGCGCGTGTTTTCAATATAGTCTCGTGTGTTCGCTTGACCTTAAGGAGTTCTAACTTTCCCATTGACATTGTAGTAATTAATCCAGCCTATTGCTGAATTAATCATGTATCAGTAAATAATATTGTATAATGTTGTCTGGTTCGTGATCATAGGCGGTATAATTAAATGATATTATAAGCTTCATCGCTAAAACAAGATCCCAGTTCCATTGTACAGGAACGGCTGTGTGATGATCTATGGCCCAAAGGTATTCATCATGAATGTGATACCAACTACCAATCAGACATAGGATATCACCCCTAATCCCACTGGACACGAAGTAGCCATAGACATTATGCACGTCCACTCCGCGCCAAGTCCAGAGTCCTGAAATTCTGTATTCATCAAGATTTATAAAAACCCACTTCTCACAGGGTCCTAAAAATATATAATTTTGGAAACAGGGTCTTGATATTGGTGTTATCTTTTTGGGTTATGTTAAGGTACGCTAGTGCTCTCTAGGGTGGAATATAGTCGCACACTAACAGCACCATTCAAAGCTGGAGAAATTGCTGACTTCCTGAGTCCATTAAATAAAACGTCTATCTGTATTACATAGAATACAAGGCGAGTGATTTGCACCTAGAAAATATTTATAGGGAACTGGTTCCAAATCTGCACATGGAAATAACTCCTCGTAAGACCAGGAGGCATGGCAGGATGTGCAGAATACCCCCGTTGAAGAGCAGAGGTGCAAGAGGAACGTTGTGAGAGAACTTTTATCAACATCAGAGGCCCGAGGCTGTTCAACATTCTGCCTCTACACATAAGGGTCGATCACCCACAGTGTTCAAGAGAACTTGAAAAACACCTCCGAAGGCTCCCTGATTAACCAGGCTGTGATTCATGCGTTAGACTGCGAGCAGCTGCATCTAACAACCTGGTTGACCAAACTGCCAATCAGGAAGCCATGTTGAGAGACCGGGCCGCAGGGACATTGATCCCAGGAATGCACTAAGGTAGACTGTGTGAGATGAGGAACTGCAGTAGTTGCATTATCCTTAATTGGACTTAATAGGTTGTGTGGTTATCTTGAGATGATTTCGAGGCTTAGCGTCCCCGCGGCCCGGTCCTCGACCAGGGCTCCTTTTTGTTACACACCCCCAGGAAGCAGCCCGTAGCAGCTGTCTAACTCCCAGGTACCTATTTAAAGCTAGATGAACAGGGGGCATCAGGATGAAAGAAACTCTTCCCATTTGATTCCGCCTCCTCTGGGGATCGAACCCGGACCCCTCAGGACTACGAATACCGAGCGCTGTCCACTCAGCCGTCAAGGGCTGTCTCGGACACTAGCTAGTGTTGTTCAAGTGGTTCTTCTCCAGCTGTATATATTACTTTCTTATCACAATCATAGTCAAGTTGACCTGGAAATTCATTGATTTCATTTCTTTCATGTGGTGAAGGCAGGAGTTTTGAAAGGAGTGGTGGAGCGTCTCCAAGATGAGGAGAAGGAAGCTGTAAACTCATTGCTGTCTGGCTCACAATATGGACTCCATTTACGGGGGCCCGGTTACTGCTTAAAACTGCACAAGTTAGAAAATATCTCTTTTGAGTGTCGGCACCAGCGCCGGAGAACAGATGGCTTCTCTGTTTACTCCTCTGATAGTCCCTGCCACCACCAGGAACACTGCTCCAGCACCAGGAACACTGCTCCAGCACCAGGAACACTGCTCCAGTACCAGGAACACTGCTCCAGCACCAGGAACACTGCTCCACCACCAGGAACACTGCTCCAGCACCAGGAACGCTGCTCCACCACCAGGAACGCTGCTCCACCACCAGGAACACTGCTCCAGCACCAGGAACACTGCTCCAGCACCAGGAACACTGCTCCAGCACCAGGAACGCTGCTCCAGCACCAGGAACGCTGCGCCAGCACCAGGAACGCTGCTCCAGCACCAGGAACACTGCTCCAGCACCAGGAACGCTGCTCCAGCACCAGGAACACTGCTCCAGCACCAGGAACACTGCTCCAGTACCAGGAACACTGCTCCAGCACCAGGAACACTGCTCCACCACCAGGAACACTGCTCCAGCACCAGGAACGCTGCTCCACCACCAGGAACGCTGCTCCACCACCAGGAACGCTGCTCCAGCACCAGGAACGCTGCTCCACCACCAGGAACACTGCTCCAGCACCAGGAACACTGCTCCAGCACCAGGAACACTGCTCCAGCACCAGGAACACTGCTCCAGCACCAGGAACGCTGCTCCAGCACCAGGAACGCTGCTCCAGCACCAGGAACGCTGCTCCAGCACCAGGAACACTGCTCCAGCACCAGGAACACTGCGCCAGCACCAGGAACACTGCGCCAGCACCAGGAACACTGCTCCAGCACCAGGAACACTGCTCCAGCACCAGGAACACTGCTCCAGCACCAGGAACACTGCTCCAGCACCAGGAACACTGCTCCAGCACCAGGAACGCTGCTCCAGCACCAGGAACGCTGCTCCAGCACCAGGAACGCTGCTCCAGCACCAGGAACGCTGCTCCAGCACCAGGAACGCTGCTCCAGCACCAGGAACGCTGCTCCAGCACCAGGAACGCTGCGCCAGCACCAGGAACACTGCTCCAGCACCAGGAACACTGCGCCAGCACCAGGAACGCTGCTCCAGCACCAGGAACACTGCGCCAGCACCAGGAACACTGCTCCAGCACCAGGAACACTGCGCCAGCACCAGGAACACTGCTCCAGCACCAGGAACACTGCGCCAGCACCAGGAACACTGCGCCAGCACCAGGAACACTGCGCCAGCACCAGGAACACTGCGCCAGCACCAGGAACACTGCTCCACCACCAGGAACACTGCGCCAGCACCAGGAACACTGCTCCAGCACCAGGAACACTGCGCCAGCACCAGGAACACTGCGCCAGCACCAGGAACACTGCGCCAGCACCAGGAACGCTGCTCCAACACCAGGAACACTTACACAGGTCCTCCGACGTTTCCTCGTTATATTTAACACAGAGGTTCACAATACAGGGATTAATTAAATATAATGTCTTGAGCCGAGAAGATTCGTATTTTGCTGACTATTGTTATGATCCCAGGTAGCTGAGAAACGAGTCTACCGTGAGAGTTATTTTACCAGACCTGACCTAAATAAGAGGTCAAAGAAATATAGACATGGAGATACATACGTAAAACAATTGGTTAAATTTGACAGACAGTTTAAGAATATGGGCAGTGAATCAGGATATAGATAAATGACTGGTCATGAGATGTGGAGAGTTTGCTGGAGGCGTGAGGCTCATTTTCAGAGGAGCTTGAGCACTTGAGCTGAAGAACTCATGAGGGGAAGGCGTGCTCCGTTTGAGCCCCTGGTGAAGAGGAACCCCTGTTTGATATACGTTCAAGAGGAAGGATGTGTGCAGACGTTTCAGCTGTGGAATCAAGTTAGGAACGTTGTGGTCTCAAGTCCTGAACGGCAGGAAGAGTTCTGAAGCCGCCCTGAAACATTTTCGGGGGCAGCAGTGTGTGCGCCCCGGTCAGGCGTCATCGAGGAGCGCCCTGCATGAGACCTTATTGTGGTAAGCACAATTTTAACTAGTTAATAGTGATTGCCTATAGTTGATCGTGTGCCCAGCGATCGTAGCAAGTGTCTGTTGATATGTTAGGCATGTTTTGATAAGGCAGAAAGCCTAAATTAGAGGACAGATATGAGAGAGAGACAGCTGGAGGGACGAGCAGCATGTCCTCTCCCGTCGACTGCCTGGAGCCAACTGACCGGCTGGTGGAGGACAGCTCCCAGAGTGAGCTGCCTGGCAAGGCGGAAAATGGACCAGCCCAAACGGGGGAGTCCACACTCACGACATTCGGGAAGCAGGGAGATGTCAAGTGAAACATTAATTGTGTGGTTTATTTTGCTTACATGTTTATAGGGAAACATTTTTGTTGGCGTGTGGATGGGTTGCAGGACCCTGGTAGACGATCCTAGGAAAACCTGATGTCAGGGTAGTAAACTTCCAGATGTGGAAAGGAAGTTCTTATTGCCCACCTGTAGGGAGTTGGTAGAGTGTTTGGTTGTCATTAGCGTGCAAGACGCAGTGAAAGGTGGGTGATTGATTACCATTTTTGTGCCAAGGAGGACTTGTACTGAAGTATAGAGTTATAACCGTAGGCTGGATTACCTGCAGAGACATACATAATGTGTTCTAGGACTGATAGGGTGATTGATTGATCATTGTTGTTTATCAAGGAATATTTATGCTGATATTTATGATATTGTAATCATAGGCTGGTTTTCCTTGTATTTATATAAATCTAAGTGATGAGACAGCAGTTAGGCTACCACTTGATAGGCAGATGACAGTCCTGATGGTATTGGAGTGCAACCTGACTACAGTAGATAGAGTGTTGGAGTCATATTATTATACGTGTGTATGTATTATGCATGTGCCTTGTCCAGTAAATGTATTCAATTTTGCCGGTGTTTGTCCTTGTCTTAGTGAGGCTTCCCAGAAAGTGAGAGAGAGAGAGAGAGAGAGAGAGAGAGAGAGAGAGAGAGAGAGAGAGAGAGAGAGAGAGAGAGAGAGAAAAGACAATATGAATAACTATGGTAGGCTAAGGAAGTGCAATGGGCCAGCCTGACGCTGGAGATATATATGGTGCGTGAATGATGCTTGGCACTTGGCACTGTGGCACCCGGCCATCTCTGTGCTGCCTTCCACTCCACGCGGACACCTGCCCTGAGTAACCTGGCCCTGGAGCCAGGAGCTAGAGCCCGACCCTATCTTTCAGGTCAGGTGACGGTGATTGGCCTGGGACCACACACACCCGGGGCCCCTTACCTATCACTACACCCGGGGCCCCTTACCTATCACTACACCCGGGGCCCTCTTACCTATCACTACACCCGGGGCCCCTTACCTATCACTACACCCGGGGCCCTCTTACCTATCACTACACCCGGGGCCCCTTACCTATCACTACACCCGGGGCCCCTTACCTATCACTACACCCGGGGCCCTCTTACCTATCACTACACCCGGGGCCCTCTTACCTATCACTACACCCGGGGCCCTCTTACCTATCACTACACCCGGGGCCCTCTTACCTATCACTACACCCGGGGCCCCTTACCTATCACTACACCCGGGGTCCCTTACCTATCACTACACCCGGGGCCCTCTTACCTATCACTACACCCGGGGCCCCCTTACCTATCACTACACCCGGGGCCCCTTACCTATCACTACACCCGGGGCCCCCTTACCTATCACTACACCCGGGGCCCCCTTACCTATCACTACATACAAGTGGTGAACCAATATTTCAGGCCATGAGAATAAAATATTTGGTTGGCTTCTTGATCAACCTGAAGTCAAAATATATTTTATCCTTAATATGTTTGTACTCGTCTGGATGTACTCCCATTCATGTGTTGACATGGTTGTGCAATAGCTCCCAAGCCCCGCCTTGCAATTTTCTGGCAAGATTAATTAAATGACTGATTTTCAGTGTTTTTCGCTGCATTGAATTTGCCTGAACGGTTTGGTGCAGCCGGCGGGTACTGAAGAGGGTTTTGTGGTGTGTCGGGACCCTCTGGCACTCACTGGCACAGGGGTGCTACTTACCCCAGCAGCAGCAGCAGCAGCAGCCTGCACTCTCTGCTGCTGCTGCTGCTGCGTCTGCGGTATCAGGAGCTCCCGTCCACTGACATCTGGGGAATGGCGGCGGGACTTGTATTTATATATTTCAATAATTTTTCATGTGATTTAGGGCTTGGAAGTTAGGCGAGTGTTTGAGTGTTAGGGAGAGACGCATCCCATTGTGCCACGTAATCCCCCAATTACAACTAGATCTTGGTGGTGTGATCGCCTTGAACTCGTGTCTAAATTGGAACGAGGCGATCCAATCCTGTAGCCACGAGCAGGTGGACTAGCGAGCCTTCGTCGTGGATTACGTCTCGTCCGTTTCCCGCGCTTCCAATTACATCATATCGCCGTTGTGATTTGTCCTCCGCGTGATTAGTCGCCTTTTGATTGGTCGACACTTCAACCTCGTTCAGACAGTTCCTGCGACGGCGCTGGAACCAACCGTATTGCCTTTTCTCTCTCCATTGGAGACTTTCAGCGACTTGGAGAGGGGGTGACCTGCTGCATGGGTAACCGCTTCTTCGTATCAACCTACCCTGACTTTGCACCGTGGAGGGGGGAATGGACCTGCTGCATGGGTAACAGCTTCTCTTCAATAGTCTCCTGAGACTGATGGGGTGCCTACGATTGGTCGACAATATCCCCCCCCCCCCTCGTGACGTAGGAACCAGAGTAAACAAATGGTGTTCCTACCGAGGTAACCTGATGTTTTCTCTCACTCTACCTACCACGCTGAGGAATGTTTTGCTACATTATCCTCATGAGTCCCGTAGCACAGTGGGCTACGTCTTTTGCTCATAACCGAGGGACCCAGGTTCAATCCCCCGGGCAGAACAGAAGCTGTTGTGCATAATTCCTTTCAAGTGATGCCTGTGTTCACCTAGTAGTCGATATGCACTTGGGAGTCAGGCAACTATTGTGGGTTGCATCTGGGGCAGGTCAGTTGCAGGCCTAGGGGAGGGGGGGACTCATCAGTAAGCCTAAGTACATGATTCCTCTCCCCAATAACGGGAATTATGTTCTGTTGTGTGTGTGTGTGTGTGTGTGTGTGTGTGTAAGCACCATTAAGTGTGTTGGTAATCAGCATTATATCTTAGTGAAGAGAAGTGTGTGACCTTGAGTGTTGGAGACTCACAAGGGTGGCACTGTCCTCCCCCGCTGGTCCACCTCGCCCACCACCACCACCTCCTCTCCACACTTGTGTTGACCATCACGTGAACATAACAATGGTCTCGTATATACACTTGTAGATGGGAGTCCCCGACACCACATCTACAAGTGGATTACCGGTTCGTTCACTCACAAGCCGCTTGTAAAAGCCGCCGTGGCTTGTCAGCTTGTCCCCACGCCGCACGTGGTCACGTCACGTGGTCTGGTGACGAGGACGTGGTCACGTCACGTGGTATGGTGACGAGGACGTGGTCACGTCACGTGGTCTGGTGACGAGGACGTGGTCACGTCACGTGGTCTGGTGACGAGGACGTGGTCACGTCACGTGGTCTGGTGACGAGGACGTGGTCACGTCACGTGGTCTGGTGACGAGGACGTGGTCACGTCACGTGGTCTGGTGACGAGGACGTGGTCACGTCACGTGGTCTGGTGACGAGGACGTGGTCACGTATTGGGTTTGCTGACGAGGAGGGTAGGCGTGTTGAATCTCAAGATGATATTGCACAAAAGGCTTGGCGGTCTGGGTCCGAACTTCGATGATTCGTGCACAATGTTCCTGCAAAATTTGTGACACTGTGGGTACAAGGGGCCTGACGGCTGAATGGATACCGCTCGGCATTCGTAGTTCTAAGGGTCCGGATTCGATCCCTGGTGGAAACGGAAACAAATTTTCAGAGTTTCTTTCACCTCTGATGCCACTGTTCACCTAGCAGTTACGGGCTGCTTCCTGGGGATGTGTAACAAAGAGGAGGCCTGGTCAAGGACCGGGCCGCGGGGACGCCAAGCCCCGAAATCATCTCAAGATAACCTTAAGACGATAACCCAATAGCTTATCTGTGACACTGTTTACATATTTAATATTTTCTTCTATTTCAGTATATACAGTGTTGTTGATCCGTATGGTGATGGATCATACGGATCCATCATCATGGCTCCCGTGTGAAGTAGGTGTTAATGGGACGGGCTCTTGTATGAAGTAGGTGTTAATGGGACGCTACCGGGCTCTTGTATGAAGTAGGTGTTAATGGGACGCTACCGGGCTCTTGTATGAAGTAGGTGTTAATGGGACGCTACCGGGCTCTTGTATGAAGTAGGTGTTAATGGGACGCTACCGGGCTCTTGTATGAAGTAGGTGTTAATGGGACGCTACCGGGCTCTTGTATGAAGTAGGTGTTAATGGGACACTACCGGGCTCTTGTATGAAGTAGGTGTTAATGGGACGCTACCGGGCTCTTGTATGAAGTAGGTGTTAATGGGACGCTACCGGGCTCTTGTATGAAGTAGGTGTTAATGGGACACTACCGGGCTCTTGTATGAAGTAGGTGTTAATGGGACACTACCGGGCTCTTGTATGAAGTAGGTGTTAATGGGACGCTACCGGGCTCTTGTATGAAGTAGGTGTTAATGGGACACTACCGGGCTCTTGTATGAAGTAGGTGTTAATGGGACGCTACCGGGCTCTTGTATGAAGTAGGTGTTAATGGGACGCTACCGGGCTCTTGTATGAAGTAGGTGTTAATGGGACGCTACCGGGCTCTTGTATGAAGTAGGTGTTAATGGGACGCTACCGGGCTCTTGTATGAAGTAGGTGTTAATGGGACACTACCGGGCTCTTGTATGAAGTAGGTGTTAATGGGACGCTACCGGGCTCTTGTGTGAAGTAGGTGTTAATGGGACACTACCGGGCTCTTGTATGAAGTAGGTGTTAATGGGACACTACCGGGCTCCCGTGTGAAGTAGGTGTTAATGGGACACTACCGGGCTCTTGTGTGAAGTAGGTGTTAATGGGACACTACCGGGCTCTTGTATGAAGTAGGTGTTAATGGGACGCTACCGGGCTCTTGTGTGAAGTAGGTGTTAATGGGACACTACCGGGCTCTTGTATGAAGTAGGTGTTAATGGGACACTACCGGGCTCTTGTGTGAAGTAGGTGTTAATGGGACGCTACCGGGCTCTTGTATGAAGTAGGTGTTAATGGGACACTACCGGGCTCCCATGTAAGGTGCAGTCAGCTGCTTTAGGGCGTAGGAGACGAGAACCACATGCCGAAGGTTCGTCCCGTAGTCGATCGAACGTAGACGAACGTAGTCGTTCCTCCCGTTGTGCCCTTCCTGTCCTCAGGGACGGGTACCCTGGCGGTAATCACTTCAAACCCACTATGCAATTAGGCCTATTATGTACTCCCTATCCATAGTTAGGTTAAGGTTAGGTTAAGTTTAGGTTAGGTTTGGGTTCACTACATTTTATTAAGTTAATACAGTGTATTATTCTTAAAATTTTTAACATGGAATTCGAAAACTATTTGAATATTCCCTAGAATATCTTTTACAGAAAACTACATTTTACAGACAGTTTCGAAGAAAACGAGTCAAGCATATGATTTTTATATTTTGTAAACCAATGATTTATAATACAATTGAGTTATAATTTGAGAATATTCTCTGTGTAGGACAAAGGTTCGCTGGCCAATTTACAAGTAGATTTATTGGAACCATGATATGCTTTCAGACCATAACAAATAACTATATAACTGTCCAGGGGTCAGATTCACGAAGCAGTTACGCAAGGACTTACGAGCCTGTACTTCTTTGCTCAATCTTTGGCGGCTTTGTTTACAATTATTAAACCGTTAGTGAGCTCCGAAGCACCAGGAGGCTGTTTATAACAATAACAACAGTTGATAGGCAAGTTTTCATGATTGTAAACTGTTTAATAAATGTTACAAAGCCGTCAAAGATGTAAAAGAGAGATGTACACGTTCGTAAGTACTTGCGTAACTGCTTCGTGAATCTGGTCCCAGGTGGTTTGAGGAGGTTGTTTGCTGTCTTAGACTAATGGAGTTATTCTAAGAACGGGCGGCACAGGACCTTCTCTTAGACAAGGGCTACGAGTTAGGTCAATCCAGGTGAATTATTTTTGACCGACTTCACTGTGATTGGTGGTCACGTTCTGAGTACACGCGGTGACCTCTCTGACGTCACTGGGAGAGAGCGAAAGGGTCAATATATGAGAGTCTCATACAGCAGGTGTCAAACAAGGCTGTTTGCTGTAATCGTATAATCATTACTTGGGTTCTTTATCCTAATTAATCAGCCAGTTATCCTACATTGGTCACCGGTAAGATAATTCAGCTCAGCGCCACTAGAGTCGTCTATAGATAGTCCACAACCTTAGATAGTTCACGACCCTTGTAGCCAGGTGTGGCGCCAGCGCCAGGTGTGGCGCCAGTGTCAGGTGTGGCGCCAGGTGTGGCAGCTCGCACATACCTTAAATAATAGTATAGTGAGCTTGTTGCTTTATTTTACATTAACATAGTTTACTTCTATAGTTTATAATTTGTATCAGACCCTAATACATTTCCCTGACGCAGGTCATGACGCAGCCAGTGACGCAGTCTCCGGGTGAGACAGAATAGCTGGTCAGTCAGTATAATTCAATAATAATAATGTAATTATTATCCCATTTTAATCCCATTTAACAGAGCACGCGAGCCCAAAGGCCTTGTTAAACGGACCAAATACACCTTCAGCTCTTGCCTGCAATTAAAGATAAAAAAATTGACGTCGTTTGGAGTGTGATTGACAAGGGGGGGAAGTGTGTTGGGGGGTCAAAGGTGATCTAGACGTGGAGGCACTCAGCCGAACTAGGCACTCGCCCGAACTAGGCAGTTCCGTCAACCAATGACCCTTTCCTTTGATATTTAATCAACCCCTCGACGATAACAAAATGAATTCTCTCTCAATCATGTCGCTATGCTGACCTAAATGGGAGTAATACGGGCGCTTGCACGCACGCACGCAGCAGACAAGGACGGGATACAGTATCCTGGGGGAGGGGGGAGGAGGGGGGCTCTGGGGTTACATCCTCCCCCCCCTCCACTTCCCCTGGCGGCTGCAACCATTTTTTTACAGAACAGTCGTATCTTTGGCTTCACTAAATGTGCAAGTAGTTTAGACCACGAATCTTTATGTAATAATCCGAGGTCAACACCTGACTATGCCAGATGTTGGCTGGGGTCAACACCCTCACCCCCCCCCCCAAGGGTGTAGATACAGTGTCAGTGTTGTGTATCATCACACACAAACTAACATGTTTAACACTGCCATGACATGTTCTGTGTGAGTGATTTATTCTGTAATTAATATAAAAACACACATTTAAAACATATAAATATACAATAAAGTCTTTAAACCACAATACAATAAAGTGGGTAAATTACTGTAAATTATTTTATCAGTAAACAAATGTCAGCAAAAGCAAAGTCAAATAAATGAATAAATGGAATGAATGAAATGCCAGAGCTGGGTGCAGTGTGTGTGTGTGTGTGTGTGTGTGTGTGTGCAACCCGCTCTCGCACAAATATATATCTTATTGCTTATAGTCACTATTTGGCTGATTAATAAGTACATATATGGTATATGCCAAGTTGCATTTTATTTTTAAGGTACAAACTCGTCCTATAGATTTGTTAAACACTAGTTTTCATATTAGGAATTTCTTTTTCAGTTTTATTAAACAATAGAGATTTTATACAATATTTGACAATATCCTGAGTTACTTTACAATTTATTTAAATATTTTGGTTTTGTTTTATTATTTTTATAAAACTGTAATATCAATATAGGTTCTAGGTAAAGTAGTAATTGTAATTAAGAAGCAATAAGATGCTTATCTTAACATACTAAGAAGGTTAGGTCGGTGTTTCTATTCAGCTTTTCAAGGTAAATTCAAATATTCACAATAATTTAGTATGTCACATATGGACTTATTAATAAGCCAATATTGACTATAAGCAAGTGCGAGAACGGGTTGGTGTGCGTGTGTGTGTGTGTACACTGAGCTACAACCATTCCTGCTGGTGGTTGTGATGGTGGTTGATGAAACAGGAGAATTGCGTGTGTAAGTTGTCATGTGCGTTGCACGCGCGTGTTGATCTTGTACTGACTTCTCCTATAAGACTGAGATTAATTAACTGCCTCAAGTTAGACACTCTTGTATTCTTAGAATAAATAGAGTTCACATTCTTGTGTGTCTGTCTGTCTTCAAAGTTGTTGGTGTGGTTCACTGGCCCGGGGTGTGGTTCACTGGCCCGGGGTGGGGTTCACTAGCCCGGGGTGTGGTTCACTGGCCCGGGGTGTGGTTCACTGGCCCGGGGTGTGGTTCACTGGCCCGGGGTGGGGTTCACAGGCCTGGGGTGGGGTTCACTAGCCCGGGGTGTGGTTCACTGCACCCGTTGTCATGGTAGTGGAGGAAGGTGGCCAGCTTCTTCATGGTAATGGTAGACAATATCCTGTCATGTGTATAGTGTACACATGAGTCACATATGAGGAAGTGTGAGGTGAGGGTAGGAGTCCCTCACAACACACTTCGTACCTCACTTCACCCCTCACCTGGAGCAGAGGTGAGGGGAAACATGGAGTCACATCTGCTGATAGATATATTACTCCAAGTTGGAAAGCGAAATTTACCGCAGAGTTGAGGACGGGTTGAGGCGGCGTGTTGGAGTTGCTCACTGTGTCAACACCAGACTCAGAACTGTGTACAGAGGGAGTTAGCTCCTCAAAGTGCATCTCATTCACCCAAACCACAAGGCCGAATTTTTCTTGAAAGAATAAACATGGAGGAGAGGCACTGGCTCCAGCTGACCGTCAGGATTCATTTCCGAAACCTGTATATCTTTCCTGAATCATGGCGGTAATGTTTATATTTGGGTTGTGAACATTTCCAAACTCGTAAATGCTCCGGGCAGGTCTAGCTCCTGCAGGTAGTGCTCCAAGCAACAGCCTGGTGGACCAAGTTATTACAAGCCGAGCCTGGCCTCAGGCCGGGCTCGGGGAGTAGAGGTACTCTGGAAACCCTCTGCAGGTACGCTCCAGGTGAGCAGGAGTGAGGCAAAACTGACAGCCGAACTATAATGCAATTTCTTCATGTTAATAACGATATCTTCTTCATATTGACGAATCATTGAACTAAATGAAAACATAATTCATGTAATTTAGCAACAATTATTTAATGTCAAAGGGACTTGAATCGTTATTTTTTAGTCACTCAGCGATGGGATTGAGTGAGGGAGCTGCCACCTCTACATCAGTTGATGGGACGAAGTGAAGCATCACCGCTGTCCTGTGTCATTCCCCCTCCCCTTCCCCATCACCCTACAAACTGATTTGGTGTCAAGTGTGTCACGACACCTGCCCCGCCGGAGCTGCCACACGACACGGGGGGGGGGGGGAGGACTCCCTCCAGACACGGCTGGCACTTGGCTTATGGCACCAGGCAGAGTCAACAGAAAACGGGGGTGGTGCCAAAGCCGTCATTGACTCTGGGTGTACACACTCACACACTTGTGCCGGCAGGAACATGCCTCACCGTACTGTGAACGGGTTCACCCGCTTGAAAGGCTATTATCGATCCCGCAATGCTGTGTGTGTGTGTGCGTGTGTGTGTGTGTGTGTGTGTGTGTGTGTGTGTGTGTGTGTGTGTGTGTGTGCGTGCGTGCGTGCGTGCGTGCGTGCGTGCGTGCGTGTGTACTCACCTAATTGTGCTTGCGGGGGTTGAGCTCTGGCTCTTTGGTCCCGCCTCTCAACTGTCAATCAACAGGTGTACAGATTCCTGAGCCTACTGGGCTCTATCATATCTACATTTAAAACTGTGTATGGAGTCAGCCTCCACCACATCACTTCCTAATGCATTCCATCTATTAACTACTCTGACACTGAAAGTGTGTATGCGTGCGTGTGTGTGTATATGCGAGCGTACTCACCAAGTTCTGCTTGCGGGGGGTTGAGCTTTGGCTCTTTGCGTGTGTGCGCGCGCGTGTGCAGCCCAGTTTGAAGCTGGGCTTAAGTTCTTGGACCCGGTTCATAACAATCAATCAGGAGCTTATAGGTGTGCAAGGCTGCACCAAATCTTTGGGCAAGATCTAACCTATCACCGTTTTCACTAATTTGCATATTTTCGCTATAAAAAGTCGTAATTTAAAGCTCCAAATGAATTCTGAATCACCCTGAATTCCGCGCCACAAATAACGTTCAAGAGTCATATATATATCCGGGCCCGTGCCGGCTCTTGAGAGTCTTGCTCTTCACCAATCAAATGTTTTATGACTTGTGGCATAGAGCTGTGACTGTAGGCTCCAGCAGGCCAGACGTTTGGTATGCGCGCCACCATGTGCATGTGTATGCACTCTTCACACATATGCACGCATGCTCATGTTGCATATCTTGCACTTAACAACCATTGCCGTCATTTTATTTTATAGGGCCAAACTGGTTTCGGCACGAAGATGTCTGAACGCCAAGTGTTGTGTGTGCTTGTGGAGACGAGCGTTAAGCTGTCGTCATAGTCAGGCAGATCAAGAGTCACAATAACGTATATGAAAAATGTTGACCCAATCACACATTAGAAATTGAAAAGACGTCGACGTTTCGGTCCGTCCTGGACCATTAGCATTGTTGTTGTTGTTTTAGATTTAGCTACTCAGAACGAAGTGTCCATGTAGCACGGGCTATGGTGAGCCCCAACCATTGTCAAATTGATCAAGTCTTCATAGTCGTACGGTTAGGGAGTTAGGGGGTGACTGAGGGAGGGATGGGAGTGAAGGGGTGAAGGAGGGAGGGAGGGCGTGTGGGGTGAGGTGGGGGGAAGAGGGAGGGGGTGTGGGGTGAGGTGGGGGGAAGAGGGAGGGGGTGTGGGGTGAAGGGAGGGGACACCCTGCCTCATATAGGAGGAGAATTCAGCAAATATATTCCTAATAATGAACAGATTAACTGGGAACTAATAAAGAATCTCAGAAATAAGCGAGAAAGATCAGCTAAATGGAATGGTTAATCAATGCCTGGATAAAATATACAGAGAAGCACTAGAAATATGTGTAAGTCACTTATCAATAAACACGAGAAAAGGTGCAAATTGGAGTGAGAACGGCGTTCTCACTCTAGGCGAAGAAAGCAAATAATATAACATCTTGAACGCCCCCCCCCCACACTATCTCAAGAACGACAAGCATCGTTTATTTCAGTGCACAGACTATGTACAGAAATAGAAACGATCGAGGTAAAACTACACGAATCATATTCACTTCAGGAGAAGCAAAGAGAGCAACAGGCCGTCGGTGAAATAGGAATCCAAAATACCTTTTCACCTTCGCGAAATTTAGAACGAAAGCCACATTGAGCATCGAGCCCCTTGTACAAGGGAGATGCAACCTTCACAGATAACAACAAAGAAGTGCGTGAAACACTGAAGAAGTGCAGTGTGATTGTGTGTTCAACGAGCCCAGTGAGAGACACTGAAGGTCGATAACCCAAACTAATGTGATCATGAATATGATGTCAGCATTATCTCGTGCATCAGATGTCACCCCTAACACCCACCCACACACACAGCGTTCCCTTCACTCTCCACAACTGACTCAGGTTCCTGCAGAATTCTGTAGTGATTGCAAAGAAACAAAAAAAAAAAAAAAACATCGCAGGCCCTAGACATCTTTTGGAGTCTAGATACGCCAATCCACCTTACACACATGACCTCTCCACATGTGCAGTCATGTATGTAAGTAACACACTACTCCCCCTCTTCCCCCCCCCCCCCGGCTCACCAGAGATAATCACTTCCTCCCCCACGACATAAAAGAGCCATCATTGTTAGGATTGTATTATACATTATTAAAGTTAATATTGGGAGACTGGACTACAAGGAAGGGTTCCTGTGTAACGTGTCCCCGGCACGACTCGGGTTCCCTCCCTTGCATAAGGTTGCACAAATCGCGCCGCTGTGGACAAGAATATTGATCCACAGTTAATAATCAATTACCGTCGGGAGAATATCTTTACAGCAATTAGTAAAATAGAAGACAAAGTTGTCTACAATAGACTGGTTGATGAGCCACATTACATCACAATACCATCATTAAGACAAGTTATAACAGACTCAAGACGCTGTGTAAACTACAAGAGACATGTACAGTGCATGATGGTGAGGCCTTGTTATCTTAAGTGCTGTAATTGTGTCACATTGTTAGAAAATGTTAAATGTACTTTGTTAAGCGTCAGTGTAGAGGCTGTCAGAGCTGTGTTGTTACCTGTTATGTTACCCTCAGTGTTTTGTGTGACTAGTTGTTGTTGTTGATCAGCTGGCTGGCCTGGTGGGCAGACATCCCCCAACCAGCTGTTGGACTGATGTCATTCATCCTCCCCCCCCCTCCCTCCAACAATAATAATCCCCTCCACAGCCTCCAAAGTAGTCCCCACTCCACTCCCCGCTCCCTCCTAAATACCCACTAGCAAACAACCCTCTCCACAGCTGCACACTTGACGGAAATTGAGGGAACTATGTGACGCCTGGTGTTGGTGGTTGTGTAATTGTGTAGTGTGGGGTGGTGGTGCCCTGGTGGTGGTGCCCCTGGTAGTGGTGCCTCTGGTAGTGGGGGTGCCTCTGGTGGTGCCCTGGTGGTGCTGCCCCTGGTGGCAGGGGTGCCCCTGGTGGTGGTGACTATGGTGGTGGTGACTATGGTGGTGGTGACTCTGGTAGTGGTGGTGCCTCTGGTGGTGCCTCTGATGGTGGTGCCCCTGGTGGTGGTGCCCCTGGTGGTGGTGCCTCTGATGGTGGTGCCCCTGTTGGTGGTGCCCCTGGTGGTGGTGCCTCTGATGGTGGTGCCCCTGGTGGTGGTGCCCCTGGTGGTGGTGCCTCTGATGGTGGTGCCCCTGGTGGTGGTGCCCCTGGTGGGGGTGCCCCTGGTGGTGGTGCCCCTGGTGGTGGTGCCTCTGGTGGTGCCCCTGATGGGGGTGCCCCGGGTGGTGGTGCCTCTGGTGCCCCTGGTGGTGGTGCCTCTGGTAGTGGTGGTGACTATGGTGGTGGTGCCCCTGGTGGTGCCCCTGGTGGGGGTGCCCCTGGTGGTGCAGACCGTATGATAAAGCAACATATTCTCGTCTCGAGAAACTTGGCAGTCTGTTCTGGTCGTTAATGAATCAGATGTGTGAAGAAATAGTTAAGTATGACACACAGTAGTGACGATCCCTTCACCGTGGACGTGTTCCAAGGTTGCTCTAGTGTGTATATGTTCCAAGGTGGCTCTAGTGTGTATATGTTCCAGGGTGGCTCTTGTGTGTATATGTTCCAAGGTTGCTCTAGTGTGAGACAGCTACACACTAGAGCAACCTTGGAACATATTCACACTAGAGGACAGTGGCAGAGCCACGAAACGAAGGAAGACCACTGACGGGTGTGTGGTGGTCGGGTGTGGTGGTGGTCGGGTGTGTGGTGGACGGGTGTGTGGTGGTCGTGAGATGAACGAATTTAAAGGTAAAACTAGTAAGTCTCTTACACATTGTTCTTGGCTCCAAGGTCCGAATCGCACCAGTAACTAACACACACACACACACACACACACACACACACAGACACACACACACACACACACACAGACACACACACACACACACACACACACACACACACACACACACACACACACACACACACACACATACACACACACACACACACACACACACACACACACACACACACACACACACACACACACACACACACACCTCACCCACCCGGCTACTGTTACCTCAACAATAGGCAGTCCGCTAAGCCACACAATTTAAATGCAAATTGTCGAACTTTCTCTCTTGAATTCGTTTAGATTGAGGAAGCAAACATTATGTCAGGGAACAGGTGGTCACCTGCAGCCTCCCTCACCACCCCTCTCTCAGCTTCCTCCAGCACTAAGTGTGTGTCCTGCATTGTTCAGTGCCACACCCTGGTCAGTGCCACACCCTGGTCAGTGCCACACCCTGGTGAGTAAGGTGATGCAGAACATTGGTGTTAAATACTACTACCCACTACAGACACCCGAGCACCGCTCCTGTGCCAGGTATGTCCACTACGGGCTCACCATAGCCCGTGCTACTTGCCTCGCTCCTGTGTCAGGTAACTTACCGGCTCACCGTAAGTTCCAAGCCCGTGTTACTTGGAACGTGTTCCGAGTAGCTGAATCTATAACAATAATAATACAGGCGCCGTGCTGTAAAAATCGTGTGTTCGAAATAACTTCTGTGGCTGAACAGATGTTTCAATAATTAGAACATTAGAACAGCCTAATATAGCAATATCGTTTATGTATGATACTCTGCCTCATAACTGTGTGTATCTACGTATGTTTCTCTCCCGCGAGTGTGTATATATTGGCTTTAATATTCCCTAGTATATTGCCCAAGTGTTACGTCTCTTGGACAAGGTCTTTGATGGTGGTGGTGGTGTTCTGGGCGCCTCTTACGATCTGCTGGATTATCATAGTAGTAATCAAAGTGTTGTATGGTGGTCTGGCGAGTGACACCTTACCTTGAGGTTACCTTGAGATGATTTCGGGGCTTAGCGTCCCCGCGGCCCGGTCCTAGACCAGGCCTCCTGGACAGACATGCATCTGACTGGTTCCTGTGGCGTTTCTGACCCCTAATCTGCCTCATTGATATGTGATACTGGCTTGGGTAGGTGGGTAGGTAGGTAAGCCAGCAGGGTAGGGGCTGTTGGTAGGTAGGGAACAACAGTACACAAGAAGGTAGGGGGTAAAATGGGGGTTGGGGTGGGTAGGGGGAAGGGGTAGGCTCCTATTTTCCACCGGTACTTCGACGATTTTTGGAGCCGTTGCCTCGGGGCCGACCATTCTGGTGATGGGTGACTCCATTTGTCTGAGGCTGAGAGCTTACATAACTCCCTCACTTTGTCAAATATTATTTGTCATCACCGGCCTGTATATATCACCCCGTGTCCCGGGAGACGCCAGGCGGCGCGCCCTTACTCTTGGGTTCTCCTCCAATATATATATAAATTTATATGAAATATAATTTTGATTACCTTTTTGATATTTTTTTTGTGTTGATATTTTGCTAAATTTGCTTCTTATTTTCAGGTGGGTAGTGAGGCAGTTGGTATTTACCTAGTTGTCCTTGCGGGGGTTGAGCTTTGGCTCTTTGGTCCCGCCTCTCAGCCGTCAATCAACTGGTGAATACAGGACAGTGTTGGCGAGGACAGGTGAGTGTAGAGCATCACTGTGGAGGGTAGTTCAGGGTATCTTTATGCAAGTTTACAATCAGGAGAGGCCTGGGTAAATACTGGTTTGAAAACTTAGTTGCTGGTTTACGCAACTAATTACCCGGGTGATATAATAGGCGTGGGGCCGCTGGAGTGTATCAAGCGTAGGTTAGACCCACGGAACGAGACGTGCGGAACGAGACGTGCGGAACGAGACGTGCGGAACGAGACGCGCGGAACGAGACGTGCGGAACGAGACGTGCGGAACGAGACGTGCGGAACGAGTCGCGCGGAACGAGACCCACGGAACAAGACGCGCTGAACGAGACGTGCGGAACGAGACGTGCGGAACGAGACGTGCGGAACAAGACGCGCGGAACGAGACCCACGGAACAAGACGCGCTGAACGAGACGTGCGGAACGAGACGTGCGGAACGAGATGCGCGGAACGAGACGCGCGGAACGAGACGCGCGGAACGAAACGCGCGGAACGAGACGAGCGGAACAAGACGCGCGGAACAAGACGTGCGGAACATGACCCACGGAACAAGACGCGCAGCCGAGGGCGACATTCTCAAGTCGGAAGACGTAGTTGAGGTCTGATGATTGCCTTAAGACAGTACGGGTAGACCTTGAGGTTGTAACTGTAAGTGCACTCAGCGTCTCTACCACTCTAGTGCACTAGAGTGGTAGAGTGTGCTAGACGGTAGCGCACTCTACGTGTAGCGAACGTAGATTAGTGCGTCATAACGCACTAATAAGATGGGTTAAACAGCGCGCGTGACCAAGCTCCTTCAGGAGACTTGCAATGTTTAAGAAGTTCTATTTTCAACTTTGTATTTCTTATCATTAATATATAAGGCTGACGTGAACATGATTGGGCCTCGCACCGGGTGTCCCACACCTGTACCCTCCCGGTACCGTCCCCCACGACTGTACTCTCCCGGTACCGTCCCCCCCCACACCTGTACCCTCCCGGTACCATCCCCCACACATCGGTACCCTTCCGGTACCGTCCCCCCACACACCTGTACCCTCCCGGTACCATCCCCCACACACCAGTACCCTCCCCCACACCTGTACCCACCGGTACCGTCCCACCCACACACACACCTGGTGACGTGTGAATCACAACTAAGAGGCAGGCGGTTCACCAGGTGGAACACACGCAGGAACAACATCAGCGGCGTGGACAACGCTCTCAGCCACCACCCTCAGGACTTAGGGTAATAATTCACCGCGCAGACTTGGTGTCACGTGCCCATTGTTAAGAGTATAAAGCACCCACGTGGGCCACCGCTAAATAAATCACTAACCAGAATATTGAGGAAGGTGAGAGAGTCGAGAGAGCACCTGGGTAGGAACAGGGAACCGAACCCTGGTAGAGTTAAGAGCTAAGCTGGAGGTAGAGATACCAGTGCGCCATTGTGACTTCCCCACTTGGGAGTAATAATGGTCTGATGGATAGAATTCTACCACTGACACCAGAAGTCTTTTCTGACAACAACTTCGAGTAGAAAGTAGAGGTAGAAAGTAGAAGTTACAAGTATTTTGCCCCAAGAGTACAACACATATATGCTGTTCTTACTATATTAACCTGCAATTAAATTTTGCCCCGAGGGGCGAGTTAATTGGGCAGCGTCACTCATCCTGTGAGTGGACATACTGCCATAGTGACAGTATTGGGCAGCGCCACTCATCCTGTGAGTGGACACACCGCCATAGTGACAGTATTGGGCAGCGTCACTCATCCTGTGAGTGGACACACCGCCATAGTGACAGTATTGGGCAGCGCCACTCATCCTGTGAGTGGACACACCGCCATAGTGACAGTATTGGGCAGCGCCACTCATCCTGTGAGTGGACACACCGCCATAGTGACAGTGTTGGGCAGCGTCACTCATCTTGTGAGTGGACACACCGCCATAGTGACAGTATTGGGCAGCGTCACTCATCCTGTGAGTGGACACACCGCCATAGTGACAGTATTGGGCAGCAATACTCATCCTGTGAGTGGACACACCGCCATAGTGACAGTATTGGGCAGCGCCACTCATCCTGTGAGTGGACACACCGCCATAGTGACAGTATTGGGCAGCGTCACTCATCCTGTGAGTGGACACACCGCCATAGTGACAGTATTGGGCAGCACCACTCATCCTGTGAGTGGACACACCGCCATAGTGACAGTATTGGGCAGCGCCACTCATCCTGGGAGTGGACACACTGCCATAGTGACAGTATTGGGCAGCGCCACTCATCCTGTGAGTGGACACACCGCCATAGTGACAGTATTGGGCAGCGTCACTCATCTTGTGAGTGGACACACCGCCATAGTGACAGTATTGGGCAGCGTCACTCATCCTGTGAGTGGACACACCGCCATAGTGACAGTATTGGGCAGCACCACTCATCCTGTGAGTGGACACACCGCCATAGTGACAGTATTGGGCAGCGCTACTCATCCTGTGAGTGGACACACCGCCATAGTGACAGTATTGGGCAGCGCCACTCATCCTGTGAGTGGACACACCGCCATAGTGACAGTATTGGGCAGCGCCACTCATCCTGTGAGTGGACACACCGCCATAGTGACAGTATTGGGCAGCGTCACTCATCTTGTGAGTGGACACACCGCCATAGTGACAGTATTGGGCAGCGCCACTCATCCTGTGAGTGGACACACCGCCATAGTGACAGTATTGGGCAGCGCCACTCATCCTGTGAGTGGACACACCGCCATAGTGACAGTATTGGGCAGCGCCACCCATCCTGTGAGTGGACACACCGCCATAGCAGCATGTACAACACTCCCCAATAGGAAGAAAACCCGCTAGGGGTATTCATCCAATGTTATCCTTGTTCTGTGATTTGTGGATTTGTACTCACTGGATTTGTGCGCCCCTTGAGGGACTTGAAGTAGACGAGGGTAGAAATAGCCTAAGCTGCTCTACTCCTTTAAGATGTATTTTATTGTCTCAATAGACGTACTTGAACTTGATGTGAGGACGGACTGAAGACATTCATCTCCACTACTTGAACCCGAGCGAAACACCTGACACCAAAATCCAAGGGCTGTCAGACAGACAAAACAAGTATCTCAAGACAGAAATGTTAAACGTGAGAAGGAGCAGACAGGAACAGATAGAGACAGGACATTTAGGCGTGTGTGTGGGATGTAAGGGAATGGAATGAAAATATTAGGAGAAATCGCTAAGCCAATACGACTATACAGCACTGGGAAGGGGTCAGGATAAGGATTTGGGATGGGACGGAGGGAAGGAATGGTGCCCAACCACTTGTAGACGGTCGAGGATTGAACGCCGTCCTGCATGAAGCGAGACCGTCGCTCTACCGTCCATCCCATGTGATTAGCTGGGAGTACTTGCTCCAGTACTAAAGGAGCGAGGCGGGACCCGATAACCTCACTCTGCCAACTATGTCGCCTACCTCACTGTAGTCACTATAATTACAAGTTTTATTGGCAAGTGATTATCAGAATATTGTCAATAAGACGCTAACGAGTCTGGGGCCAGATTCACGAAGCAGTTACGCAGGCAGTTACGAACCTGTACATCTTTTCTCAATCTTTGGCGGCTTTGTTTAAGTTATTAAACAGTTAATGAGCTCCGAAGCACGAGGAGGCTGTTTATAACAATAACAACAGTTGATTAGCAAGTTTTCATACTTGTAAACTGTTTAATAAATGTAACCAAAGCCGTCAAAGATTGAGGAAAGATGGACACGTTCGTAAGTACTTGCGTAACTGCTTCGTGAATCTGGCCCCTGGTCTATAAATTATCCTGACACTGGACCCGTAAAGTGGCCCAGCGGGTCAACTTTAGGGGCTTAACCAACTCTGCACGTCATGGCCGAGTCGGTTAAGGCGGGTGTCTGGAAAGCACCTAATGCCGGTTCGAGTCACTCATATGGATCCAAAAATATGTTTTCTCTATATGTATAAAATATAAAGTAATTAATATATATATATATATATATATATATATATATATATATATATATATATATATATATATATATATATATATATATATATGCGCCTCCTTCCTGCACACGTGACTGACACGAGCCTTACACTACAGTTCGATACCCACTATCATGAATAATAATGATTCCACAAGTGTTTGAGTGGTGAGGTCGTATAGGTTCATATATGATAAGTCTGTAGTCATTGTACCAGTCGACCAGCAGCAATAAGGCAGGGTCCGGGAGCTGTGTCTCAACCCCCAGAAGGCCATCTTGGCAAGCACATGTTATACACACGTGGCGACCTGCCGATCTCTTTCATAACTAAACAGTTCACAAACGGAATACGTAGATCAATTTGCAATATTATTTTGACCTTCCTCTGTTACATATAAATCAGTTAAAGAAATTTACATAAATCATGTAAATGTTCCCTCATATGTACAAAACTACGGTCAGACACGTGACAGAATATGTACGTAAATCATGCACGAATCGCCTCCATTGTCGTAACTTGCACGAGTTCTCAGATGGTTAAAATACCCAGACGTAAATTATCCCTTGAAGACATCCGTCCATGCGTCTACAGCTCAAGAGTATATCAAATGCTCCCCTGCGTCGCGTGTCTGGGGGCCCCCAGCCCTGCAACACAGGGAAATGCAGATTGCATACACGGTAGTACATTGTTGCTGGTATTTGCCAATATTGGCGTTGAGGAAGTGGTGAGCAGAGGTAGTTTTAAACTCGGACTATTCCGTCTCGTCATCAATATCTTGTCGACGCCATACACAAAGGGCCATGCTTCAACCTTTCATCTTTTACAGTCCGACAAGAATTGGGTAAACACTGGCTTGGGGTTAGTGGGGTAGATTTGTGGAGCAAATTACAGAGGTGGAATCGCTGGATTGTTGTTTCAAGCGAAGGGTAGACATATACATATAAATAAATTTGGTTATAAATAAGCGCTGCCTCTCATAGGCCAATAGAAGCTGCCTCGCATAGACCAAGTGTTTCACTCATCCTGTGAGTGAACACACCGCCATAGTGACAGTATTGGGCAGCGCCACTCATCCTGTGAGTGGACACACCGCCATAGTGACAGTATTGGGCAGCGTCACTCATCTTGTGAGTGGACACACCGCCATAGTGACAGTATTGGGCAGCGCCACTCATCCTGTGAGTGGACACACCACCATAGTGACAGTATTGGGCAGCGCCACTCATCCTGTGAGTGGACACACCACCATAGTGACAGTATTGGGCAGCTCCACTCATCCTGTGAGTGGACACACCGCCATAGTGACAGTATTGGGCAGCGTCACTCATCCTGTGAGTGGACACACCGCCATAGTGACAGTATTGGGCATCTCCACTCATCCTGTGAGTGGACACACCGCCATAGTGACAGTATTGGGCAGCGCCACTCATCCTGTGAGTGGACACACCGCCATAGTGACAGTATTGGACAGCGTCACTCATCCTGTGAGTGGACACACCGCCATAGTGACAGTATTAGGCAGCGCCACTCATCCTGTGAGTGGACACACCACCATAGTGACAGTATTGGGTACAAATAGGTGAGTACAGTGATGTGGTGGAGGCTGACTCCATACACAGTTTCAAGTGTAGATATGATAGAGCCCAGTAGGCTCAGGAACCTGTACACCAGTTGACTGACGGTTGAGAGGCGGGACCAAAGAGCACACACTCAAACTGCTAATTCCTTCAAGAGGTTAGGGACAAGGGAATCAAAGCAGGAGACGAAAGGAGGAGACAGAGGAAGATATGAAAAATGTGAGCTCCAAGGAAATTCTACTGGAATTAGATCTCACGTCACTGGAAGACAGAAGAGTTAGTAGAGACATGATTACCACCTAAAAAATCTTCTGGATTTTTTCCACCTTCTCCTCTCTGACAGTGCCAAAGACTCCCTCCTTCCCTCACCCCCAGATAATCA
>NC_091166.1:34828645-34953645 GCF_040958095.1 Procambarus clarkii
TTTTGCTGTTCTCTCATGGCAGCTATAGCCAGATGGTGGGGTGCCAGGGGTCCTCTTCTGAACCTTTGTTGTCCAGGGTTGTGTAGGTCACCACCACTATACAATCACCACCACCACCACCACCACCACCACAACCACCACCACCATACAATCACCACAACCACCACCACCACAACCACCACACAACCACCACCACACAACCACCACCACCACACAATCACCACCAGCCATCGGGGGTGCCTGTGGCTGTGTGGATAGCACGCTGGACACACAATCCTGTGGCCCGGGTTCGATTCCCGGCGCCGGCGACAAACAATGGGCAGAGTTTTTTTTCATCCTGATGCCCCCTGTTACCTAGCAGTAAATAGGTACCTGGAAGTTAGACAGCTGTTACGGGCTGCTTCCTGTGTGTGTGTGTGGGGGGGGGGGAATTAGTAGTTAGTAACAGTTGATTGATTGACAGTGGAGAGGCGGGCCGAAAGAGCAGAGCTCAACCCCAGCAAGCATAACTAGGTGAATACAACCAGGTGAATAGTCACCACACCACCACCACCACACAACCAACACAACCACCACACAACCAACACAACCACCATCACCACTGCCTGCATTAACACTGTAAAAATCAGGGAGAAAATAATAAAAAAATTTTTTTTTTTATTTTTCACGAGCGGATTACTTTAGCGTCATTTTGTATTTTTTATGTAGTAGAGTATTAATTATTTTGTAGCCTTTGGTTGCGGTCTGTATATTTGATTCAGTTTAATATTTAGTATGTGTATGTGAGCACTGTTGACATTACGTGTGTTTCCTGTTCATTATCAAAATGAATGAGCTAACAACTAAGACAAGCTAACAACTTTGTTGTGAGTTATGTTTAGGGCGAGTGGTTAATGTGATGTCACTACTGGTTGTGACATGTCACCTCCCTGACATGTCAGGGAGGTGACATCTCAAGGAGACGTCATCTCAAGGAGATGACATCTCAAGGATATGACATCTCTAGGAAATGACATCTCTAGGAGATGTCATATCTAGGAAAACTATAGGTGCATTAATGTCTCTGTGTTAATGTGTTTATGAGAGAGAGAGAGAGAGAGAGAGAGAGAGAGAGAGAGAGAGAGAGAGAGAGAGAGGGAGAGAGAGAGAGAGAGAGAGAGAGAGAGAGAGAGAGAGAGAGAGAGAGAGAGAGAGAGAGAGAAAGAGAGAGAGAGAGCTGTCAAACCCTCAACTCTCCGTCTGGTCAGTGTGTAGGAGTTGAATGGATTCCTCCCTCACACACACTAACTCATGCCCGTACACCTATATGTAGAAGCCTTACGCAGCGTGTATATGAATACCTGAGCCCAGTATAAGTATACAGTCCAGCTGTATACCAAAGCTCATTGACGGCTCCGAGCACAACATTGACTTTCCAGTAAATTTCCAACTTGAAGCATGGCGGCCGGGGCTCCACCACTGGCTATTGAAGTCGCCTCCACACATCTCTGCGATTTATGACCCAGAAATATTCGCAGTGTTGTGCTTTTATTTCTGGCTCTACGAGGGTTTATCTCCCGGGCGCCTGTCGTTTGCATAATTCCCAGCCCAATAATCTGATTCTCGTATTTCTTGAGGTGAACAATGAACCTGGGGAGACCAATGGGGATTACACTACATCAAAACTCCCGCTCGATAACAGCGCCAGTTTTAGGTACGAGAGCCACAGCTCCTTATCGGCAAGTGTCATTGACGGTGGCGGATAGTACTGTCAAGTGTTGCCAGGGAGGGAGGGAGGATAGTACTGTCAAGTGTTGCCAGGGAGGGGGGACACCACTGTCAAGTGTTGCCAGGGAGGGAGGACACCACTGTCAAGTGTTGCCAATCGGTGTAATTCCTTCGAGAAATCTTTACTGAGGCTTTGACAGTGTGTGTGTAGGGGAGGGGGGAAGTTACCACGATGGCATTTCTTGACGGAACCGGTTGTGCCACCCCTCTCCCCCCCCCCCCACACACACAGTCGTATTAAGCAAGTAAGGTAATTGCTTATTTGTGATTTAATTATTAATATTTCTACCTTTTTAGCTATCTTGATGTTATCTTGAGATGATTTTATGGCTTGGTGTCCCCGCGGCCCGGTCCTCGACCAGGCCTCCACCCCCAGGAAGCAGCCCGTGACAGCTGACTAACACCCAGGTACCTATTTTACTGCTAGGTAACAGGAGCATCAGGGTGAAAGAAACTCTGCCCATTGTTTCTCGCCGGCGCCCGGGATCGAACCCGGGCCACAGGATTGTGTGTTCAGCGTGCTATCCACACAGCCACCGGCACCCCCGATGGCTGGTGGTGATTGTGTGGTGGTGGTGGTTCGCCAGGTTGCCATATACACTTCGCCAGGTTGTCATATACACTTCGCCAGGTTGCCATATACACTTCGCCAGGTTGCCATATACACTTCGCCAGGTTGTCATATACACTTCGCCAGGTTGCCATATACACTTCGCCAGGTTGCCATATACACTTCGCCAGGTTGCCATATACACTTCGCCAGGTTGTCATATACACTTCGCCAGGTTGCCATATACACTTCGCCAGGTTGCCATATACACCTCACCAGGTTGCCATATACAATTCACCATGTTGCCATATACACACTTCACCAGGGTGCCATATACACCTCACCAGGTTGCCATATACACACTTCACCAGGGTGCCATATACACCTCACCAGGTTGCCATATACACACTTCACCAGGGTGCCATATACACCTCACCAGGTTGCCATATACACACTTCACCAGGGTGCCATATACACCTCACCAGGTTGCCATATCAAACATTCATCATGAAATCTGATACAAACGATAAAATAAACTCTGTAACATTTCGTTTTAAACAAAAATCCTTATTAGCAAAAATGTTAGTTAACCGCCATAGCAAAAATAGATTTTTATTCACATTTCATGAGTGCGGGTAAATAATTTTTATATAAATATTTAGTTGATGGTATGATATTACTGGACGTTTGCAGCGGTGTTATTGTTCCTTCCATGTCTGCTCTATGTAAATTGCTTACATTTTGGCCCGAGGGGCGTGTTTACTAGGGAGCGCCACTCATCCTGTGAGTGGACACACCGCCATAGTGACAGTATTGGGCAGCGTCACTCATCCTGTGAGTGGACACACCGCCATAGTGACAGTATTGGGCAGCGTCACTCATCCTGTGAGTGGACACACCATCATAGTGACAGTATTGGGCAGCGTCACTCATCCTGTGAGTGGACACACCGCCATAGTGACAGTATTGGGCAGCGTCACTCATCCTGTGAGTGGACACACCGCCATAGTGACAGTATTGGGCAGCGCCACTCATCCTGTGAGTGGACACACCGCCATAGTGACAGTATTGGGCAGCGTCACTCATCCTGTGAGTGGACACACCACCATAGTGACAGTATTGGGCAGCGTCACTCATCCTGTGAGTGGACACACCGCCATAGTGACAGTATTGGCCAGCGTCACTCATCCTGTGAGTGGACACACCGCCATAGTGACAGTATTGGGCAGCGTCACTCATCCTGTGAGTGGACACACCGGCATAGTGACAGTATTGGGCAGCGCCACTCATCCTGTGAGTGGGCACACCGCCATAGTGACAGTATTGGGCAGCGTCACTCATCCTGTGAGTGGACACACCACCATAGTGACAGTATTGGGCAGCGCCACTCATCCTGTGAGTGGACACACCACCATAGTGACAGTATTGGGCAGCGCCACTCATCCTGTGAGTGGACACACCGCCATAGTGACAGTATTGAGCAGCGTCACTCATCCTGTGAGTGGACACACCGCCATAGTGACAGTATTGGGCAGCGTCACTCATCCTGTGAATGGACACACCGCCATAGTGACAGTATTGGGCAGCGCCACTCATCCTGTGAGTGGACACACCATCATAGTGACAGTATTGGGCAGCGTCACTCATCCTGTGAGTGGACACACCGCCATAGTGACAGTATTGGGCAGCGCCACACATCCTGTGAGTGGACACACCGCCATAGTGACAGTATTGGGCAGCGCCACTCATCCTGTGAGTGGACACACCGCCATAGTGACAGTATTGGGCAGCGCCACTCATCCTGTGAGTGGACACACCGCCATAGTGACAGTATTGGGCAGCGCCACTCATCCTGTGAGTGGACACACCACCATAGTGACAGTATTGGGCAGCGTCACTCATCCTGTGAGTGGACACACCGCCATAGTGACAGTATTGGCCAGCGCCACTCATCCTGTGAGTGGACACACTGCCATAGTGACAGTATTGGGCAGCGCCACTCATCCTGTGAGTGGACACACCGCCATAGTGACAGTATTGGGCAGCGTCACTCATCCTGTGAGTGGACACACCACCATAGTGGCAGTATTGGGCAGCGTCACTCATCCTGTGAGTGGACACACCGCCATAGTGACAGTATTGGCCAGCGCCACTCATCCTGTGAGTGGACACACCGCCATAGTGACAGTATTGGGCAGCGTCACTCATCCTGTGAGTGGACACACCGCCATAGTGACAGTATTGGGCAGCGCCACTCATCCTGTGAGTGGACACACCGCCATAGCAGCATGTACAACACTCCCCAATAGGAAGAAAACCCGCTGGGTTGTTCATCCTGTCACTTGTACCCAGACACAGCTGGGACTTGCTTAACTGTCTCAAGTGAACAGCTTCTCAAACCAGATGATTAACATTTGCTTATAATTGATGAAAGTATTTTTCTATACAAGTATATTGGTGGTGGTGGGGGGGGGGGGGGAAGGGTGTTATCAGGGGAAAGCAATAAGCCCTTACGACTATATAGCACTGGGAAGGGGTCAGGATAAGGATTTGGGATGGGACGGGGGGAAGGAATGGTGCCCAACCACTTGTGGACGGTCGGGGATTGAACGCCGACCTGCATGAAGGAAGACCGTCGCTCTACCGTCCAGCATAATAATAATACAGGTAGCTGCTGTTGATATATAATATACAGTCCTTAATTACTCTCAGCGTCTTGGGCGCGTCTTAGTGAAAAGAACATCTACACTGTTATGATAACATGTTTGTTTTGGTTATCTTGCTATTCACACTTTTCGTTATATTTATAGTGTATATCTCTTGCCATCTGTATCTATATATCTGTCTTCTTATCTTACCCTCTGTCTCTGTGTCTCTGTGTCTCTGTGTCTGTGTCTGTGTCTCTGTGTCTCTGTCTCTCTGTCTCTCTGTCTCTCTGTCTCTCTGTATCTCTGTCTCTCTGTCTCTCTGTGTCTCTGTCTCTGTGTCTCTGTCTCTGTGTCTCTGTCTCTCTGTGTCTCTGTCTCTCTGTGTCTCTGTCTCTCTGTGTCTCTGTCTCTCTGTCTCTCTCTCTCTCTCTCTCTCTCTCTCTCTCTCTCTCTCTCTCTCTCTCTCTCTCTCTCTCTCTCTGTCTCTGTCTCTGTCTCTGTCTCTCTCTCTCTCTCTCTCTCTCTCTCTCTCTCTCTCTCTCTCTCTCTCTCTCTCTCTCTCTCTCTCTCTCTCTCTCTCTCTCTCTCTCCCCACCTCCCCCTCTCTCCCCCCCCCTCTCTCTCTCTCTCCCCACCTCCCCCTCTCTCCCCCCCATACCCCCCTCACCTCGCCCTAACCTAACACCTTGAGAACCAGGCATCGTGTACTTTGCTATTTTTTAATGCGTTGAAAGAGCGAGTAATTTGAGCTGCCGGCGCCACCGGAGCCCAGCAGCGCGGCTCGAGCTGTGATAACATGGTGAGTGCCGCTGGAAGTGCCCCCCAGGAGTGCCTGCTGGAGTGTCTGACGGGGGGGGGGGTCCAGTCACAAGGTGCAAGAATGTTACGGTGTTATGGGTGCTGGGTTACACCTGCTGGGACTTCTCTCTCTCTCTCTACTTGTGTGAGGCGTCTCCTGTGTGTTCTGTTGGGGCACGTGTGGCAGGTGTGCCGTGCCGGGGCACGTGTGGCAGGTGTGTGGTGCCAGATCAGCGCCCCCGTGTGAGTGCCAGAGACAAGTACCCCTGTGCTTGTGCTGGACCGTCTCTGGCTCTCAATAAACTCAACTAATATAGACATCTATCAGCGCCGAGATAAATCTCCCTCAAAACATTCTAGTCAATACTGACGGTATTTAGATAAAGTGATTAATAGTATGTAAGCACCGACCCATACTGCATCAGAGGCACCAGCATGGCCCCCTGTGGGCACCTCCCTGTACTAAGCCTTGAGGGCTGGGGTGCCATGTCTTGACCAGCGTGATAATAATTGTATATATCATCGTCTTTGGTGTATTACATGTCTATTGGTCTCTGGAGTGGTGGGTGTTGGAGGGGCCGGCACACTCCAGCTGCTGGGTCCCGGTTCACGTCCTGGACGGGGCGTCCTCAGTGCATGGATAGTCTGTCTGCCCTTCTTCTCCTGGGTCAATACTGTTCCCTGTTCCCTAGTCGTGGAGAGGAGGTAGGGGTCGTTCTCTGATGACCTGGAGGTGCGGGGAGGTCTTGCCTGATGACCCGTAGTTGGGTGTTCGAGGTGGGGGTCTCTGAAGACACTGAGGCCAATTGAGGTTACCATGTCAACCCCAGTTTTTGGACAAACGTATTAAAGACAGATTGAATGTTTCGTCCTCTTTTAGCAGCACGTCACTGGAAACTAACATAATTATACACTGTGTGATAACACACCATAATGGGCACGTAGTCGTTCTGACCACAAAGGGTAGTTAGCCATCACCAAATTGGCTCGAGTGAAATATGGCGGCCATTTTCAAAATGAAAGTTACCATGTATTATAAATGCACACTGTTCTTCAGCTAGGGAGGAAAAGCTTCTGAAAATTAAAAATTATTTGCTTTCACAATATAGTGGGTGTAACTAAGCCTCCAAAGTGATGTAAATCAGGTCTTCCACGGGCCGAAGAAAATAACATAATGTTTAACGAAACGTTCAAGTTCCCGCATTAAATTATAAAAAAATATGAAAAAAGAAATCATATCTATTTTTAAATTAGGTCTACGCTATATAAATTGTCATCCACACTACCGTGGAAAAAACTTTTCATTCATCTGGGTTCTTGCAGGCTCGAATTGCTGACCCCACGCCACGCTCGTGAGGTAGAAGCCCTATCTGCCTCGCTGTTTTATGCCAGTACGGGCAAATTATGGACAACAGAAAAAAATGGTAATTTTCCCGAGATCATTGAATAATGGTACAATTACCATCATAAAAAATGAGAAGACTGTTTTGAAAATATTTAGCTGTTAAACGGGCTGGCAGTGCCAGAAATCGTTATGGTCTGAATGTGTCTGTAGTTTGTATGTGCTTAATTGACCATTAAAACATTGCTTTTTCTTTATACAAGTCGCATTCTTCCATTGATGACTACCCATAGTGAGATCAATATAATGCCTCCTAAACCTCTTAAAAATATTTGTATGTATTGTAATGTTACCTTCGTGTGTCTGAAGCCTTCTAAGACCTGTGTACCTGCAGTGTTCTCAACTGATTAAAGTTAATCACTCCCATTTTGGAAAATGGCTGTGCTGGAATATATTAGAAATCGGCGGTGGGTTAATTTGCTTATTATATGTTTTACACCTACGACATGGTGCTCTTATAACAAAATGTAGGTTTCCCTATGTCGCCTTACTACTATATATAAGCTCTGTGTTCCTATTGAACCAGAGAGCTCATCTCCTCCGGTTTGGCTTATTTGTGGAATCGGGTCCAGATTTGTTAACCTAATCCAATCATTAGATTAATATTATTTCAACACAACGCCAGTGTCCTCGTTTTCCTCCAGAGAAACAACCAACGAACCACTCGTTGGTACGAGGGAGTGACTGGGCACCCGCGCAGATATATATCGCTTGTACTATACAACAATTGTTAACCCACAAAAATTGAAGGATATATCGGGTCCCAAAACTGCGTTCATTCAGTGTTGATGAAATATATGCCATGTATTATGATATTGAGGTGATATACTGCGCTGTATATTATGTGGTCTTGTGGCCTTATATATCGTGCTGCGTGTGTGTGTGTGTGTGGCAGAACTGTTTTATATTATTGCAACGTGCAACATACTTTCAGATATCAGTGTTTAGTTATCAGTAGCGAGGCCTACCACGCCAACTAGTCTTGGTGTGGCTGTTGGATTATAATTTAACAATCCTGACATTCGAATGCTTTATAGTGTATAAGTTGTGAATGGATTTATCCACAAATAAGTCAAACCGGAGGAGATGTGCTCTCTGGTTCAATAGGAATACAGAGCTTATCTCTAGCAGCGTCCATAACTTGCCTCGGTGCATTCCACTTGTTGGTTTGCTGTATTTTTCCCGATTGAACTTGTGGAGTCCGTTATTGAGTACGCAAATGTAATACAGTAGACGTTACTGTAGCCGCTGTATTAATATGTGGAGACGATGATTTGCTTATTCACAAACATATCAAGTTGTAGGCCTGTAGGCTACAGTTGTAGGCCTGTAGGCTACAGTTGTAGGCCTGTAGGCTACAGTTGTAGGCCTGTAGGCTACAGTTGTAGGCCTGTAGGCTACAGTTGTAGGCCTGTAGGCTACAGTTGTAGGCCTGTAGGCTACAGTTGTAGGCCTGTAGGCTACAGTTGTAGGCCTGTAGGCTACAGTTGTAGGCCTGTAGGCTACAGTTGTAGGCCTGTAGGCTACAGTTGTAGGCCTGTAGGCTACAGTTGTAGGCCTGTAGGCTACAGTTGTAGGCCTGTATGCTACACTTGTAGGCCTGTAGGCTACAGTTGTAGGCCTGTAGGCTTGAGGCATACAACACGTCATCTGGTTCTAAACACACTTTTGACTGCTGTTGTAGGCTTAGCTTAACGTTCCCACGCCACTGTGGTAAAAGTTGTTCTTGTGCTTTCAGGTGAGAAGCCAGCGGGCACTTATCTCCTGGGTGGATCAGGTAAGTGTTCCGTGCTCCGCTCCTTACACCGGTCAGGTCAGTGTTCCGTGCTCCCCTAGATATTATCGAACCCATTTTTTTTCTTTTTTTCCCGAAATCGTTCAATTTCTGCCCCAAAGCAGGCATAAAAACGCATCCTAATCATATGTTTACAGTATCAATCAAAAACATTTAATTAAACCGGATTTTTTAATATTTAAACCAATGAAAGACACGAGCGAACATCGAGGAAACTGAACGATAATGAGAGAGGTGTGGAGAGAAGGAGCAGTAAGGAGATGGAGAATATCAAGATAATAATATACATCTGTAGTTGCCATATTGTGGCGGATGTCATCTGAAGGTTGTGCAGTGGCCAGCCCGGCAACTCTGTCAGACGGACAGGCGTACGGGAGCTGAACAGACGTACGGGAGCTGGACAGGCGTACGGGAGCTGGACAGACGTACGGGAGCTGAACAGGCGTACGGGAGCTGAACAGACGTACGGGAGCTGGACAGGCGTACGGGAGCTGGACAGGCGTACGGGAGCTGGACAGGCGTACGGGAGCTGGACAGGCGTACGGGAGCTGGACAGGCGTACGGGAGCTGGACAGGCGTACGGGAGCTGGACAGGCGTACGGGAGCTGAACAGTGAGTGGTTATACCATTACAATGGTATAACCACTTAGTTACTATGTGTTCGCTGTAGGTAGTGGGCAGCCGGCACTGAGTAATGGTCACGGATGGTGCCATTGGGAGGAGCAGGAGGTGCCAGCAGCCACGTGGTGAAGGAGTGATGGTGCCACGGCCCAGACATCTCGCTATTCACAACCCCAACGACGTCAGTCTATCTGGATTATGTTGTTAAGCTTGGCCAAGCTTGAGAGAGTTATTGGTGTTTTAGCCGTGCCGTGGTCGTTACTATTTACACGGCCATCCATCAAGGATTTACGTGCCAGTGACGAAACCCGTGCATCTTTCCACACTCACACACACGCATACTAGGAACAGTCAAGACAAACAGACTATATTCCCCGTTTACATAGGCTAAGAAGGCATCCGCTCGGAGCAGCTACGACACCAGGGTTGGAAGGAAGAGTTGAAGACACCACAGCATCACAACCATCCCATCTTAGTCATCTCACCTGCCTTCCTCACACCTCAAGACTCAGGTAAAGAAAATGGAAACCTGTTGCCCCCTTGTGGCTGGTCTCTTATAGGCGTTTACAGACTCCTTCAAGAATACTGATACCGGAAAGTCTGTGAACATTCTTGAGGGTGCCAGATACAGCTAGAATATTCATAAGGTGTCTCAGACATTCTTGAAGACGGTCCAGACCTTCTTTAAGACTGGTAGCGGTTATTAGGAATGTTGAAGACATTCTTATGTGCATGGTCACAGGAAACTCTTGGTCGGAGAGAGCTGGATTGTGTCCTGGACACCGTAGGAGAGGGCTGGAGTGTCCTGGACACCGTAGGAGAGGGCTGGAGTGTCCTGGACACCGTAGGAGAGGGCTGGAGTGTCCTGGACACCGTAGGAGAGGGCTGGAGTGTCCTGGACACCGTAGGAGAGGGCTGGAGTGTCCTGGACACCGTAGGAGAGGGCTGGAGTGTCCTGGACACCGTAGGAGAGGGCCGGAGTGTCCTGGACACCGTAGGAGAGGGCCGGAGTGTCCTGGACAACGTAGGAGAGGGCTGGAGTGTCCTGGACACCGTAGGAGAGGGCCGGAGTGTCCTGGACACCGTAGGAGAGGGGGCGGGGAAGGGGCTGGTAAAGATAGTGGAGAATATTACATTTACGATGTTGTTAAGAGGGTCGTAAGACACTGGCATAGTACGGTGCTCCAGAGGTTGATGGCGCCCACAGCACTAAACTGCGTACTTCCCGCCTCTGGCTGGATTAATTTCTCTCTGAATATACCTATTTGTGTTGTGTTGTGTGTGTTGGTGGGGCGGGGGAACACGGCGGAACTGCCCGCACGACCAGCAACACCGCAGGTCACGGCAACACAGGTGTACTCTCTTGACTTCCTCAGCTCTCTCATACAAGTTGAAGTCAAAACAAAATGAATTGTGGATTGCTCAAACTCGTACTGTTGCTCAAACAATCCAAACGTGGATTGCTCAACCTATTATGATTAGCGTTATACCATTACCGTGGGGGGGGGGAGTATATACCTGACTAAATACCTGCAACTAGCTATTAGTTTATCGCTGGGTCATCACCTTATCAAAATTAAACAAGGGTCGTGACGAGGATTTGTTCATTTGATGCATCACGCAATTGTGATTTCTGTGTGTAATGAAGTAAGGGCGAAGAGGGAGAACGGCCTATTGACATAGCTCGAGTGCATGGGGGAGTTGTGTAAAACCCTGGTTTGTGCCTCGGAGAGGCTGCAGGATCCAGTAAGTTCAGTAGAACTTCGGTTTCAACTCCTTTTGACCATGTCGTAGCTCAGTCGATTAAGGCAGCGTCTAGGATGCTCTCGGACGCAGGTTCGAATCCTCGTCACGGCCCTTGTGGATTTGTTCATTTGATGCATCACGCAACCCTATCAAATATTATCATATGTGGACCTACAGCCTCGGGGTTGGCTGAGCTTCTGCATACATCCACCTGGGTGAGGTGACCTGAACCTGTTGGGCACCTGGAGCCCTATGGGGTCATTGCCCCTTTGGGGAGTGAGTGAGGCAGCGAGGGGGGGGGAGGGAAGGTGTGTGGGGGGGGGGGGGGAGGGAAGGTGTGTGGGGGGGGAGGGAAGGCGGTGTAGAACTTCATATTTATGGAAGGGTGTGTTTGGGGGTGTTGAAGTGTTTGTGTTGCACACTAACTCGTTATTGTTGGGTGCTGTTGCTGGCCGCGTCTGCTCCCTCACTTGTGCTGCTGCGCGGCGAGCTTCAGCTCCTTGGTCCCGCCTCTCACCCTCTCATTAATTAGACTACATGTCTGTCCCACTGACTACAGACTTCCAGTGATTTGTAAATTCATTCCTGTCACCTCTGACGTCTCGGGAGTAATCCGGGTGAGCTGCTGACTAACTTAGTTATGGAACAGTAAGTCACTCTCTAGGCCAGCGTCTCACCTTCCCCAGGATGCCGCCCACAACAGTTGACTAACTCCCAGGTGTAAGATAACATGTCTGAATACCACACGTTCTGCACGGGAATTGACCGTGGGGTCATTACAGGTTCCTGAAGGCTGTTCTTACGTTGGCCACACTAGCATACACCTCTGGACTGTGGGTGTGGCAACACTGTACACGCCAGGACAGTGAGTGTGGCAACACTGTACACGCCAGGACAGTGAGTGTGGCAACACTGTACACGCCAGGACAGTGAGTGTGGCAACACTGTACACGCCAGGACAGTGAGTGTGGCAACACTGTACTCGCCAGGACAGTGAGTGTGGCAACACTGTACACGCCAGGACAGTGAGTGTGTGGCAACACTGTACACGCCAGGACAGTGAGTGTGGCAACACTGTACACGCCAGGACAGTGAGTGTGTGGCAACACTGTACTCGCCAGGACAGTGAGTGTGGCAACACTGTACACGCCAGGACAGTGGGTGTGGCAACACTGTACACGCCAGGACAGTGAGTGTGGCAACACTGTACACGCCAGGACAGTGAGTGTGGCAACACTGTACACGCCAGGACAGTGGGTGTGGCAACACTGTACACGCCAGGACAGTGAGTGTGGCAACACTGTACACGCCAGGACAGTGGGTGTGGCAACACTGTACACGCCAGGACAGTGAGTGTGGCAACACTGTACACGCCAGGACAGTAAGTGTGGCAACACTGTACACGCCAGGACAGTGAGCGTGGCAACACTGTACACGCCGGACAGTGAGCGTGGCACCACTGTACACGCCAGGACAGTGAGTGTGGCAACACTGTACACGCCAGGACAGTGAGTGTGGCAACACTGTACACGCCAGGACAGTGAGTGTGGCAGCACTGTACACGCCAGGACAGTGAGTGTGGCACCACTGTACACGCCAGGACAGTGAGTGTGGCAACACTGTACACGCCAGGACAGTGAGTGTGGCAACACTGTACACGCCGGACAGTGAGCGTGGCAACACTGTACACGCCGGACAGTGAGCGTGGCAACACTGTACACGCCAGGACAGTGAGTGTGGCAACACTGTACACGCCAGGACAGTGAGTGTGGCAACACTGTACACGCCAGGACAGTGAGTGTGGCAACACTGTACACGCCAGGACAGTGAGTGTGGCAACACTGTACACGCCAGGACAGTGAGTGTGGCACCACTGTACACGCCAGGACAGTGAGTGTGGCAACACTGTACACGCTAAGATGATCTGCTCATAAAGACCCAAAAAACAACATTCAATGATGGAGCGTCGAGTTTAAAAGGTCACTGAGAGATGCCATCCCCTGACCTTTCCCCCGGGCACTGGGGGTGGCACCCTGGTGCCCGGGGGGGGGGGGGTGAGAGGGGGGATTGAGAGAGAGATAGGTAATTGAGAGGGGTGCGAGAGTGATTGAGGTGATTGAAAGAGCGTGAAAGAGAAGGGGGTGAGAGAGAGAGAGAGGGTGAGAGAGAGAGAGAGAGAGAGAGAGAGAGAGAGAGAGAGAGAGAGAGAGAGAGAGGTGAGAGAGAGGGTGAGAGAGAGAGAGAGAGAGAGAGAGAGAGAGAGAGAGAGAGAGAGAGAGAGAGAGAGAGAGAGAGAGAGAGAGGTGAGAGAGAGGGTGAGAGAGAGAGAGAGAGAGAGAGAGAGAGAGAGAGAGAGAGAGAGAGAGAGAGAGAGAGAGAGAGAGAGAGAGAGAGAGGTGAGAGAGAGAGAGGGTGAGAGAGAGAGAGAGGGTGAGAGAGAGAGAGAGAGGGTGAGAGAGAGAGGGTGTGAGAGAGAGAGAGAGAGAGAGAGAGAGAGAGAGAGAGAGAGAGAGAGAGAGAGAGAGAGAGAGAGAGAGAGAGAGAGAGAGAGAGAGAGAGCAACATAAAATAACAACAGTGTTGATACTCGTCTTCCCTACCTCTTAGGTTATACTAATTACTCTGATATACCGCCTCCTCCCCTGCCCTTTAAACCCCCCCCCCCTATTTAAATACCTCGGACTTTCTTAATCTTAACCCTGAATTAATTGGTATCCTCGGAACAGTCTTGTTTATTCGACATTGTCTTATCTACTACTACTTTGTTGATGATTTTGTTTGAAATGTCTATCAGTGACCTGTTAACTCAGGATATGCAGTGATGCAGCTTGCTAGATGCAGGAGTTGCAGTGCCTCTGGTTGTCTCGTGTAGGTTGTCTCCTCCCGCGGGGGTGTAGCTACACCTGTCATCAAGTGAGGGCTGTGAAGTAGCTCCTCCGTTACTTCCTGGCTGTGAAGTAGCACCTCCGTTACTTCCTGGCTGTGAAGTAGCACCTCCGTTACTTCCTGGCTGTGAAGTAGCACCTCCGTTACTTCCTGGCTGTGAAGTAGCACCTCCGTTACTTCCTGGCTGTGAAGTAGCACCTCCGTTACTTCCTGGCTGTGAAGTAGCACCTCCGTTACTTCCTGGCTGTGAAGTAGCACCTCCGTTACTTCCTGGCTGTGAAGTAGCACCTCCGCCTCATGCCGTTAGGTTCATCGGAACTCTACCTGAAGGTTTCAGGAAGGTTTCAGGTAAGTAGCATCCAGCACCTTTACTGACGCCACCCATCACACTATATTTCAAGTAACACCATCCATCACTACTACACCTTCAGTAGCATCATCCAGCACCCTCACACCTCAGGTAGCATCATCCATCACCTTCAGAACACTTAAGTAACACCCTGGGCCTGGAGCACTTGTGGGTTAGGGGAGGAAAAGGTTCATAGCGACCGTGAGAAAAAGGGGCCACCATCCGGGCCACTAATGCCTCACCTTAGCATAAGCTTCTCCTAAATTTAGGAACAGATGTTGCCATGACAACGTCTCAGGGGTTCATTATAGAGCGGCGGAGATGCACCTTGTGAGTCTTGAGCCACCAACAGCCTGTTGGACCAAGTTATCACAGGCCGAACCTGGCCCAGGGAATAGAACAACTCATGAAACCCTCTACGGGTATGCTCCAGGTATCTGGAGGCTGTGATCAACCTTACCCTGCGAGTAGGTGAGGGTCGAGGTGCAGGGAGTTGATCAGAGGAGTAGGTGATGCCTTCTCCACCAATCAAGAGGAAGCGCTACGTGGCATTATATCATTGGCCGGAATTTCAGGAGTAAGGACCATCAGACAATTAGGATGCAGGAGTCTCGCCTCTTAGGGTACTGGCATTGGTTGGCGTGACCCGAGAGCTTCAGTCTGCTTCCGACTTCCATGATGACAGGACCTGCAAGACGCGATGCCTCCCTGTAACGAGTGGAGGCCGACCAATTAAAGTTCAAGTGGTGTGTATATGGGTATACAAAGATGTGTGTATACATACATTGTGCATAGAAAGGCAGGAGTCATAGTTTACGTGTAACTGTACAATAGTTACTGTCACTCAGTCTAAGAATTTTCACTCTTTTCCAGTATACGTACATACACCATGTTTAAATATAATTATTATATATAGCACGTCTTACGCCCCACACCACACCACCTCACACTACACCCCCACACCACGCCCACGCTTCAACAGGTGATGTTGCCTCACAATACCTCTAGTTTGTAGTAGAGTCTATACCCAAGACTACTACAAATTAGAGGTATTGTCAGGCAATATCACTGAGGTACAAGGTAACTGAGGAAAGGAGGATAGAAGCACAAACCAGTGAATCTGTACGATGGTACAACATGGTTGCAGCTGGCAATCCCAGTCATTATGGACGAAGAGGAGGAGGACGAGGGAGAGAATAGTAATAGCGAGAATCCGTCTTGGATACAAATATCCTTGGAGGTATGGAATGGAAACAACAGTTGATCAGCGAAGTTGCAGAATCTGTGGTGAGAGTGACGGACACCGCCTTGACCACTATCTACGTGAATGTGAACACCTGAGAGACATTAGGAATAACTGTAGAATAATAAAGCCCACATTGTTTGAGTTAGGAAAACACTATTTGTCAAATATTGATACTGTTCTTAAAAGATTTCCCCATTTTGCACCCGCAAGATAACGTAAGCTTTTAAGGGTTGATAATGTTAATCTTCTTGTTTGAGGAGCTGTTCACTTGAGACAGTTAAACAAGTCCCAGCTGTGTCTGGGTACAAGTGACAGGATGAACAACCCAGCGGGTTTTCTTCCTATTGGGGTGTGTTGTACATGCTGCTATGGCGGTATGTCCACTCGCAAGATGAATGGCGCTGCCCAATACTCACCCCTCGGGGCAAAATTTAAAAACCACGGCCCCACACCACGCCCACACACCACGCCCATACACCACGCCCACGCACCAGGGAGGGACGATGCTTGTCTATGGTGAGAGAAGTGAGTGAGAGGGAGAGAGAGGGAGAGACATGTCCGCCGGAGCCATGACACCCACACCAGGACCTCACTTCTACACACACTTACACTCCCTGGTTAATGGAGGTCCGGGGTGAAGAGCCGAGTACTTAACCACTCGGGCACTCACTGGCTGGGCTCGGCTGGAGCTCATCACATCCACCTTTCCAGTTATGGGTTAATGTAATGACTATTTTAGTTTATTTGATTTATCAATTCAGTGAGTTTGCTTTCGGCAGTGTCCTATGTCCCGCCTTAACCTGAGGTCATACTGCAAGTCTTACCCTGATATTAGACGAATATTGGGTATACAGTATACAGTGGTATACAGTATATTTCGGTATACGATCTTCCAAATTTGTGGCCTTAATATAATTAACCTTAACATGCAATATATATAACATGGGGACAAGCCGCCGTCTACCCTGGCAGACTGTGGTGTCTTCGTTCCATATGAATGTGAACAAATACCAAACATACCTAGAGCTATCTGACTGTTAAGTACCACAAGGATACTTATATAAGACCACTAATTAATGTTAATATGCTGTCACCATTGGGGGCCTGACGGCTGAGTGGATAGCGCTCGGGATTCGTAGTCCTAAAGTTCCGGGTTCGATCCCCGGTGGAAGCGGAAACAAATGGCCATAGTTTCTTTCATCCTGATGTTCCTGTTCACCTAGCAGTAAATAGGTACCTGGGAGTTAGACAGCTGCTACGGGCTGCTTCCTGGGGGTGTGTAACAAAAAGAAGGCCTGGTCGAGGACCGGGCCGCGGGGACGCTAAGCCCAGAAATCATCTCAAGATAACCTCAAGATAAGATAACCGTTCTCACTATTACACTGTGGGATTGACTGACACATTCGCCCTTGACCCTCGAGGAAGAGGTCAAGGACTTAGAACATTAATTATCAACCTTACTTTTAAGTTCTTGAAACTACCGAATAAATTAGGAATGATCAATTACTATAATGGTTGATAATTAGATGTCATTAATTCACATAGAGAATCACTTGAAATACCAACAACGAGTCAGCTAAAGATATGCTATATTAAAGATTATTGATCTTGAACGCGAGTTAATCCATTGCCTCAAAGTGATTTTCATTCACATATCAAGTCATTGTGATATATATATATATATATATATATATATATATATATATATATATATATATATATATATATATATATTTAAATATATATATATATATATATATATATATATATATATATATATATATATATATATATATATATATATATATATATATATATAAACTGAACTGTTTTTTGTGAGCTTGTGTGCGAGAGGAGAAGAAAGAGAGGGATGTGAGAGAGGGGTAAAAGGAGAGGGGTGTGAGGGATGAGGAAAATGAGAGAGGGAGGAAAAAAGTTTGACATGAGAGGTGAGAGAAGGGGTGAGAAGGGCAGCTGAGAGTGACTCTGGCTTCCTACACACACACAGTAACTCGACCCACGTGCCTCTTGTCCTCACAAGTAAACATTTACCAGATTAACAACAATAACTATTTGTGCATTCATCATACCACACAAGTTGCCATAAGCTTCGTGCAGCCACAAGTTGCCATAAGCATTGGCTTGGCAACATGGGAGTTAACATAACGTTTATATAATCTGCCGCGAGCTAACACATAAGGTTTGTGTGAGACACAAGAGTTAACATAAGCTTGAGTTAGCATTAAGCTGGCATCCTGTGGATGACCTTCCAAGACTGATGACACTTGTTGGTACTTCTTAAGTATGACGGGTGTGTGGGCGGGGGTGGTCATGGGATCCTCACGCCACCAACACACCTCCCACGCCACACCCACGCCACACCCACGCCACCCACACGTCACCCACGCCACACCCACGCCACACCCACGCCACCCACGCCACCCACACGTCTTGGGTGGCGTGGGTGTTCACAGTGTTCAAGAGAGAACTGGATAAGCACCTCCAAAGGATACCTGATCAACCAGGCTGTGACTCATACGTTAGGCTGTGAGCAGCCGCGTCCAACAGCCTGGTTGATCAGTCTAGCAACCAGGAGGCCTGGTCGACGACCGGGCCGCGGGGACACTAAGCCCCGGAAGCACCTCAAGGTAACCTCAAGGTAACCCACAGTTGAGAGGCGGGACCCAAGAGCCAGAGCTCAACCCCTCGCAAGCACACCTACACCAACACCACCATGTGTGAGGCAGCGGGAACCAACTCGCAATAATTTGTATCGTAATATCGCATGAAAATATTAATAAACATTAGTACGACCGTTTCTTGACGCTGGGGACGCTGGCGAGGACGGGCCGAGGTAATACCTTTTCTGAGTGTAACTTTGCACGGATTGATATTATTGGCAGTGATGGAAGGCAATTGAATGAAACAAGGCAATTAAACTGGCCTCAGGATGATGAATAATAACTCACCAGTTTATAATTCACATTACACTTTACATGTACTCAACGTGTACACTTTAAAGTCAGTCACAAGTCCCCTCCCCCCCCCCACCTCCCCGTGCAGCTGTAACAAGTGCCTGAACATGTGCTTGATACAGCAGGAGCAGCAGGTGTATCAAGCACATGTTCCTCACGGTGCTGTCACTGTGAGCTAGAGTCAGGAACAACAGGAAATATCAAATCCTCCTCCAGTTCGCACGCTGCTCTCACTGTGGTTCACGTGTCACAGTTCACAACATTTCGAAACATTTAATCTCGTGAGAGTGTTTACACGTGGTCGTCTGGCTGCTCCAGTGCAGCTTCCGGCAGCTCGTGATGCTTGCAACATTCTCCTGGAAATGGTCAAAGCATCAAGCAACTTTCGAAGAGAAATTCAGTGCGAGAAGTAATGTAAACGTGGCAACATTAGCGAGTAAATCCATCAAAGAACTCAGGTCACCCAGAAATCCCAGGGATTTATAACTAACAGACGGCATTACTGTCCGGTTGGGTCCAGGGGCCAGATTCACGAAGCAGTTACGCAAGCACTTACGAACCTGTCCATCTCTTCTCCATCTTTGGCGGCTTTGTTTACAATTATTAAACAGTTAATGAGCTCCGAAGCACCAGGAGGCTGTTTATAACAATAACAACAGTTGATTGGCAAGTTTTCATGCTTGTAAACTGTTTAATAAATGTAACCAAAGCCATGAAAGATTGTGGAAAGATGTACACGTTCGTAAGTGCTTGCGTAACTGCTTCGTGAATCTGGCTCAGGCTCCTGGCTGATGTTTCTGAGAAAGAAAGCAAATTGAAAGCAGGTATCAAGTAAAAGCCTTTCCTAGACTTGTGTACTACAATGGGACTAAGGTTGAATATATTAAGTTTGGGATTGCTTATTTAGACTTCGAGAAGGTTAATTAGGCAGCCTGTCCTTCAAAGGCTTCTCAACGTCAAGAAAACGGTCAATTTAAAGTGGTCTCTCCTAACCTCTACCAGAGGACCCAAAACAGAAAACGGAACAGTACGTAACTTTCGTCAGTCGCTTCCATTTTCTAGTACGACAATTTTTGTCCTTAGGTAACGCATACGTGCGAAAAGCGACGTTTTGTACGAGGACAAGTTGAATTGGAATGCTGCGGTTGTTATGCCTTTCAGTATAGCAGGAGTACACAATGTAGGAGTTGGTTGTATGCAGTATTGTGTATTTTGATATTATAGGGAAAGTATGATAGAATTTTGTAAATATCTGTGCATAATGGCCACTTAATATTGTAATATTCGTTTTTTAAGTCACTTTGGCACTGTTAAGAGGCAGTTGTTGCATTGACCTCCAACCTCGACCCGCCCATGTTGGGCACGTACCCACCATCAATTACTCTTGAAAATTGGGTGAGGCTTGCCCATAGTGACTGGCCTCTACCGTCGGAAACACGTTATAATAGAAAACTCAAATTGTCCACAATTAAGCTATAGTTTTTGAGCATATACGCACGTATAGCGACACCCTAATTAGATATATGTGGCAGTTATATATCTTACAAGGACCCACCTGGAAGAACCTATATATTGGAACCACCTGGAAGAACCTATATATATTTGAACCACCTGGAAGCACTTATATATATTGGAACCACCTGGAAGAACCTATATATATTGGAACCACCTGGAAGAACCTATATATATTGGAACCACCTGCAAGAACCTATATATATATATTGAAACCACCTACAAGAACCTGTATATATTGGAACCACCTGGAAGAACCTATAAGAACCACCTGTTTCAATAATTCCAGTCAATTTGCGGGTATTTTAAGTTGAAAAACAAAATACCCGGCTCCACGCATATTCCAGTGATACAAGTATTAATATCTTTCCCAGGTATTAATAGGTCTCTTAGTGTAATTGTGGCTATTAAGGCGAGGCTGCACGGTAAACTACCTCTCGCTTCTCCTACAGTTCTGACACTAATTGCTCTTAAATATTATCATATTTTGACCTAGAAATTGGCTGGGTCACGGGCCCTCATGGCCGTAATATCTGGGTCATGGCCCTCAGCCCTGCAATAGGTGGGTCCATCCTTAATAGGTTATATTGCTTTTTTTTCACTTGTCTGGGGATATATTAATATGTAAGATTGTAAGCTGCCTCTGGCCACACCTGCGGGGATGGGTCTGGCCACACCTGCGGGGATTGGTCTGGCCACACCTGCGGGGATGGGTCTGGCCACACCTGCGGGGATGGGTCTCGCCACACCTGCGGGGATGGGTCTGGCCACACCTGCGGGGATGGGTCTGACCACATCTGCATGGACGGCTCTGGCCACACCTGCGGGGATGGGTCTGGCCACATCTGCATGGACGGGTCTGGCCACACCACCGTGGACCACCGCCTGCACGACTTCTCAGCGAGGGGCCCAGCGTTAATGTTTAAGTGTGGTGGAACAGCTGTGAAATACCAACACGTGTTCTCTGTAAGCGTTCTTACCAGCCTGACGCTAAAGCTTCAGCCTTGACCGCTCCAGGCTTGGCAGCTTCAGCCTTGACCGCTCCAGGCTTGGCAGCTTCAGCCTTGACCGCTCCAGGCTTGACAGCTTCAGCCTTAACCGCTCCAGGCTTGGCAGCTTCGGCCTTGACCGCTCCAGGCTTGACAGCTTCAGCCTTAACCGCTCCAGGCTTGGCAGCTTCGGCCTTGACCGCTCCAGGCTTGACAGCTTCAGCCTTGACCGCTCCAGGCTTGGCCGCTCCAGGCTCGACCAAAATGGGTACAAATTATGTATTTGGGATATTGTAACGGTAGGAAATTGGGCTCACGTTGTGTTTGACACGTGGCTTGTGTTGTTTGGGGCAGTCATCTGTCATGCCACACTGTGTAACCCTTCATATAGTCTAGGGCAGGTGTATAAATGTCCAGGTACCTTAGTATCACACACCTGGCTCTTGACACACACTGTGTAACCCTTTATATAGTCTAGGGCAGGTGTATAAATGTCCAGGTACCTTAGTATCACACACCTGGCTCTTGACACACACAGTGTAACCCTTCATATAGTCTAGGGCAGGTGTATAAATGTCCAGGTACCTTAGTATCACACACCTGGCTCTTGACACACACTGTGTAACCCTTCATATAGTCTAGGGCAGGTGTGTAAATGTCCAGGTACCTTAGTATCACACACCTGGCTCTTGACACACACTGTGTAACCCTTCATATAGTCTAGGGCAGGTGTGTAAATGTCCAGGTACCTTAGTATCACACACCTGGCTCTTGACACACACTGTGTAACCCTTCATATAGTCTAGGGCAGGTGTGTAAATGTCCAGGTACCTTAGTATCACACACCTGGCTCTTGACACACACTGTGTAACCCTTCATATAGTCTAGGGCAGGTGTGTAAATGTCCAGGTACCTTAGTATCACACACCTGGCTCTTGACACACACAGTGTAACCCTTCATATAGTCTAGGGCAGGTGTATAAATGTCCAGGTACATTAGTATCACACACCTGGTTCTTGACACACACGGTGTAACCCTTCATATAGTCTAGGGCAGGTGTATAAATGTCCAGGTACCTTAGTATCACACACCTGGCTCTTGACACACTGTGTATCACTTCATACAGTCTAGGGCAGGTGTATAAATGTCCAGGTACCTTAGTATCACACACCTGGCTCTTGACACACACTGTGTAACCCTTCATATAGTCTAGGGCAGGTGCACACATGACCCCAACCAATACATTGTTTGCCTCACCGACGGTAGTGTGTGGAACAAAGGATTATAGCGAAGATCAATACTTTATTGTGTATCTCTTTGGCTGTCATACCCAAGGCTTATCTTGCATGAGAGTGTGTACAGGGATGGGTCAGGGGGCCAGGAGCTGCTCCTTGAGTGTACAGGGACGGGTCAGGGGGCCAGGAGCTGCTCCTTGAGTGTACAGGGACGGGTCAGGGGGCCAGGAGCTGCTCCTTGAGTGTACAGGGACGGGTCAGGGGGCCAGGAGCTGCTCCTTGAGTGTACAGGGACGGGTCAGGGGCCAGGAGCTGCTCCTTGAGTGTACAGGGACGGGTCAGGGGGCCAGGAGCTGCTCCTTGAGTGTACAGGGACGGGTCAGGGGCCAGGAGCTGCTCCATGTACCACCTGGCCGGCCTTACGTCTAGTGAAGCTGGTGCGTGTCACCTTCTGATACACACAACACTATATACCGTGACGCACTATAGATATTTCATTATAGTGCAATATAACACACCAATATCCTCCTTCAATAACAAGAACACTGTAGGTGATGGTGTGACATATTGTAATGATTACAATTCATCACATGTGGACGCGACCCGTCCAGGTTTATTGACAAGAATTCTTGAACACAAAAATGCTGTAACAAAATGTGGGAAGAGTAATGCCAGTGGTTATCTTGAGATGATTTCGGGGCATAGTGTCCCCGCGGCCCGGTCCTCGACCAGGCCTCCACCCCTAGGAAGCAGCCCGTGACAGCTGACTAACTCCCAGGTACCTATTTACTGCTAGGTAACAAGGGCATCAGGGTGAATGAAACTCTGCCTACTGTTTCTCGCCGGCGCCAGGGATCGAACCCGGGACCACAGGATCACGGGTCCAGTGTTCTGTCTGCTCAGCCACCGGCTCCCTAACCATTGGTGACCATTGTTGGAAGTTGAGGCAACTTCTGTGGTCTCTACTTCAGCCTTCCAAGCTGTAGTCGTGTTCAAAACTGTGGTCTTTATATATTCTGTTTGTAGAGGCCACTTCCCGCCAAACAAACAGCGAAACTACGACGTTGGTACAACGTTCGAACAAGATTTAACACCTAACCAGTTATAACAACCAATATAACAAGTTGTAACAACGTTCTAATACGTCAAAAACACGTTAAGCCAAGATGTAACAACTTTATTACAAGTTGTATAAAGCGGAAAATAGGGTCAGTTACGGTTTGTGTTTCCAGGGTTTAGAGATGCAATGACTCGGTGAGCTCTTGAAAGATGTTACGTGCTCTTGAAAGATGTTACGTGCTCTTGAAAGATGTTACGTGCTCTTGAAAGATGTTACGTGCTCTTGAAAGATGTTACGTGCTCTTGAAAGATGTTACGTGCTCTTGAAAGATGTCACGTGCTCTTGAAAGATGTCACGTGCTCTTGAAAGATGTCACGTGCTCTTGAAAGATGTCACGTGCTCTTGGAAGATGTAACGTGCTCTTGAAAGATGTCACGTGCTCTTGAAAGATGTTACGTGCTGTGGAAAGACGCCAGGAACTTGGACAAGGTCTGTGTGTTGAGGTGAAGACGGGCTACTGTAGGCGGGCTGGTGCTGACTGAGGTAACTCAACAATGGTCGCATTCTACTGCATTTCAGTCATTGTATTTGATACAACCACTGGTACTGCTCATTATTAACAACCGACGTTAGACATGATTCGAATACAGCGTTAGTTGACGCTGTAGCTGTAGATCGCTGGAATGTTATTTATAGAAGTGGGTACAGGGTACAGGTGTACCCTGTATTCCTGTACAGGGTACAAGAGCTTAGTGGCTCCTGTTAGCCGGCTGAGAGCTCCCACCTTCCCTTACCCCTGCTAGCTTTCCCTGGAACACGACTCGCCAATCTATTAAGAACCAGGTCCCCGGTTACTACTGGGTGAACAGGTGTTGGCCACAGGTGGTGGCCACAGGTGGTGGCCACAGGTGTTGGCCACAGGTGGTGGCCACAGGTGGTGGCCACAGGTGTTGGCCACAGGTGGTGGCCACAGGTGGTGGCCACAGGTGTTGGCCACAGGTGTTGGCCACAGGTGGTGGCCACAGGTGGTGGTCACAGGTGTTGGCCACAGGTGTTGGCCACAGGTGGTGGCCACAGGTGGTGGCCACAGGTGTTGGCCACAGGTGGTGGCCACAGGTGGTGGCCACAGGTGTTGGCCACAGGTGGTGGCCACAGGTGGTGGCCACAGGTGTTGGCCACAGGTGTTGGCCACAGGTGTTGGCCACAGGTGTTGGCCACAGGTGTTGGCCACAGGTGTTGGCCACAGGTGTTGGCCACAGGTGGTGGCCACAGGTGTTGGCCACAGGTGGTGGCCACAGGTGGTGGCCACAGGTGTTGGCCACAGGTGGTGGCCACAGGTGGTGGCCACAGGTGTTGGCCACAGGTGGTGGCCACAGGTGGTGGCCACAGGTGGTGGTCACAGGTGTTGGCCACAGGTGGTGGTCACAGGTGTTGGCCACAGGTGGTGGTCACAGGTGGTGGCCACAGGTGGTGGTCACAGGTGGTGGCCACAGGTGTTGGCCACAGGTGGTGGCCACAGGTGGTGGCCACAGGTGGTGGTCACAGGTGTTGGCCACAGGTGGTGGTCACAGGTGTTGGCCACAGGTGGTGGTCACAGGTGGTGGCCACAGGTGGTGGCCACAGGTGGTGGTCACAGGTGGTGGCCACAGGTGTTGGCCACAGGTGGTGGCCACAGGTGGTGGCCACAGGTGGTGGTCACAGGTGTTGGCCACAGGTGTTGGCCACAGGTGGGGGCCACAGGTGGCGCCCTGGTGGTGGCCACAGGTGGTGGCCACAGGTGGTGGTCACAGGTGTTGGCCACAGGTGTTGGCCACAGGTGGGGGCCACAGGTGGCGCCCTGGTGGTGGCCACAGGTGGTGGCCACAGGTGGTGGTCACAGGTGTTGGCCACAGGTGTTGGCCACAGGTGGGGGCCACAGGTGGCGCCCTGGTGGTGGCCACAGGTGGCGCCCTGGTGGTGGCCACAGGTGGCGCCCTGGTGGTGGCCACAGGTGGTGGCCACAGGTGGTGGCCACAGGTGTTGGCCACAGGTGGGGGCCACAGGTGGTGGCCACAGGTGGTGGCCACAGGTGGTGGCCACAGGTGGTGGCCTGGTGGCAGCCAAAGGAAGATATTGTATTACACAACCGACCACTAGTAATTTGTGGTGAGGTTGAAATTTGCAGGAACGAGGAGGAGGGATGGAAAAGGAAGGAAGGGAGGGAATGAGGGAAGAGTGAAAATAAGGAGAGAGGAAGCAGTCAAGAGTGAGTAAATGAGTGAAAGAGGAAGGGGCCAAATTGGACTCCGGTAATACACTCAAAAATGGATTTCAAAATGGCAGACTGAATGTTTCCTAAGAATTGTTGAAGAATCTAATTTACGTGTTTTTTTTGGGGGGGGGGGAAGATATGACACTTTTTCTTGACAGGTAAAATAATTTAAATGCAATTATGTTTTTTAACAACATACAACCCGATAAATTATTTGTAATTAAGTAATATATTTACAGATTTTTATAATAACACAACAATTATTTCCGTTCGTGATTCAAGTTGTGTTCATCACAGACATGGTACCCGACCACAGATATATTGGAACATCACATACCAATAGTTGAGGTGTTACCGTAAGCACCTACGTAGACAAGTAGGAGAGAGAGAGAGAGAGAGAGAGAGAGAGAGAGAGAGAGAGAGAGAGAGAGAGAGAGAGAGAGAGCAAAATTTGTAGGAAAAAAAAACTTACTCAACTCTCTAAACTTTTAAACAATAAATACTCACTTTGAGACAGGCACAAGCTGTGTATAAATCCTGTACACGCCGGACTGGTTCTGAACCTGTCACAGCCTCTATGGTGCAGTGGTTCTCTGCCCGGGGTGTGGTTCTCTCCCCGGGGTGTGGTTCTCTCCCCCGGGGTGTGGTTCTCTCCCCCGGGGTGTGGTTCTCTCCCCCGGGGTGTGGTTCTCTCCCCGGGGTGTGGTTCTCTCCCCCGGGGTGTGGGGTTCTCTCCCCCGGGGTGTGGTTCTCTCCCCCGGGGTGTGGGGTTCTCTCCCCGGGTTGTGGGGTTCTCTCCCCAGGGTGCAGTACGGAAAACATTGTACGTGTCAGTTTAGGGTGGAGAGGGGGGGTGTTGACAGGTCCTCTCGTTCACTGTCTGTTCCTCACATTCTCTTAGCTCTCCTCTCTCTCTCTCTCTCTCTTACACACACACACACACACACACACACACACACACACACACACACACACACACACACACACACACACACACACTGGGTGGGTGGTGGCCGAATGGACAGCGCTCTAGTCTCGTGGACCTAGGGACCAGGGTTCGGGCCCCCCAGCACCTCCGGAAAAACAATGGGCAGTTTCCTTCACCCTGATGCCTCTGTTACCCAGCAGTAAATAGGTACCTGGGAGTTAGACAGCTGCTACGGGCTGCTTCCTGGGGTGAGAGAGAAAGAGAGAGAGAGAGAGAGAGAGAGAGGGAGGGGGGGTAAAAAAAATGGTAGTAACAGTTGATTGACAGTTGAGAGGCGGGCCTAGAGAGCAGAGCTCAACCCCCGCAAGCACAACTAGGTGAATACACACACGGTCATTCCATATAGTTCTGATATAGAACAAACAGCTAAAAAACTTAAGCAAATGGATAAAACAAAATAATTTTTCCAGTTACCGAAATAAAGTCTGAAACAGTAAACGTTTGTTAGAAAAACAAATAAAGTTGAGAGCAGCGAAGTCGTTAATATTCCTGGTAATGATTGTAATAAAGTTTATTATGGTCAAACAGGCAGGGAATCTAAGGGGGCTTTAGATCCCTGTCTGTTTGGCGAGGGATCGAACACAAGAGGTCTGTTACATGTAGTCTAGATAACTCAGCATTATTTGTGTGGAAATCGATCACAAAATTATATGGGATAACTCGTGTATAAGTTATCGCCAAGACCGCGGCTTCAGAAGAAAAATAGAATCTACTTTTATAAACAACAATCTAAATTGTAATATCTCCTCTGGGCAGTGTTACCAGATTTTATGAGCTATTATTTAACAAAGGTTATTACCCAGTGTTTAACCCTCTCTGCAGGTCGCCTGACTTGACGCTATACAAGCAGTTACAGCCGCCATTCCCGCTTTTCACAGATTAAGGAGCAAATAAAGAAGAAAATACTCTCAACTATCAAAAGTCGCCACAGAGCCAAAGTAGCGGAAGGAAGATCCACTGCGATGTGGTACGAATAAGCCACTGGTTACTCCTCTTTCATGCCTGAGAAAAAGATATCCAGAGACATTGCAGAAGCCATACACAGACTCAGACTTGGTTACAAGTGCTGCTGGGAGGTAATAAACCCAATAGTTAAAGAGTGTCATATCTGTGGAACAGAAGCAGAGGCGCCACTATTGCACTACTTACTGGAATGTGAAGCTACTGAAGCCCTGACCATCAAACTCAACATTAATCCAACGACAGCAGCTGCATTAGATGCACATTCCACCGCGACTACAATGATTCCAAAAGCCGTTGAAGATTGGGACTCACTAGTGAACATTCGGCACCTACGTCCGCCACAAAGATTATATTATTACAACCCGTTCTCGCACTTTCTTTAAGTCAATATTGACCTATTAAATACGTGCATATGTGACATACTAATTTATTGTGAATATTTTAGTTTACCTTGAAAAGCTTCATAGAAAACACCGACCTTACCTAAACTTCTTAGTATGTTAAGATAAGCATCTTATTGCTTCGTAATTACAATTATTACTTAACCTATACCTATAATAGGTTAAGTAATAATTGTAATTACGAAGCAATAAGATGCTTATCTTAACATACTAAGAAGGTTAGGTAAGGTCGGTGTTTTCTATGAAGCTTTCCAAGGTAAACTAAAATATTCACAATAAATTAGTATGTCACATATGCACGTATTTAATAGGTCAATATTGACTATAAGAAAGTGCGAGAACGGGTTGATTATTAAAACAAGACTAAAACTAGTGCGCTAAAACAGAAGCGGAAAAGAAACAGGGAATCCCCCCCTCCACCTCCATTTAAAACTTTGACCCAAATATCACAGCAACAAGGTTATCGCGAATAATCGAAACTCAATTACGGGCTCACTATAGCCTGTGCTACATGGACATTTCTTTCTCAGTAGCTAAATAAAAAAAAACAAGAAGTCATTCTCGCTCGCTGCTGAAGGGTCCCGGGTTGGCACCAAAATATACAGTCTACGTGTACTCATGTTTTCAAAATAGTTGGTTATTATTTTAATTTATTTGATATTGATATTTGCATTTACAGGTTAAGGTCTCGTGACACTGGTAATACCACACAGGTTAAGGTCTCGTGGCACTGGTAATACCACACAGGTTAAGGTCTCGTGACACTGGTAATACCACACAGGTTAAGGTCTCGTGACACTGGTAATACCACACAGGTTAAGGTCTCGTGACACTGTTAATACCACACAGGTTAAGGTCTCGTGACACTGGTAATACCACACAGGTTAAGGTCTCGTGGCACTGGTAATACCACACAGGTTAAGGCCTCGTGACACTGGTAATACCACACAGGTTAAGGTCTCGTGACACTGGTAATACCACACAGGTTAAGGTCTCGTGACACTGGTAATACCACACAGGTTAAGGTCTCGTGGCACTGGTAATACCACACAGGTTAAGGTCTCGTGGCACTGGTAATACCACACAGGTTAAGGTCTCGTGACACTGGTAATACCACACAGGTTAAGGTCTCGTGACACTGGTAATACCACACAGGTTAAGGTCTCGTGACACTGGTAATACCACACAGGTTAAGGTCTCGTGACACTGGTAATACCACACAGGTTAAGGTCTCGTGGCACTGGTAATACCACACAGGTTAAGGTCTCGTGGCACTGGTAATACCACACAGGTTAAGGTCTCGTGACACTGTTAATACCACACAGGTTAAGGTCTCGTGACACTGGTAATACCACACAGGTTAAGGTCTCGTGACACTGGTAATACCACACAGGTTAAGGTCTCGTGGCACTGTTAATACCACACAGGTTAAGGTCTCGTGACACTGGTAATACCACACAGGTTAAGTCCTAGTGGCACTTACCTTCATGTGAACCTGAAATTAGGAAACATTTTCTAATAAATTGGATGCCAAGCACAAGCGTTTCAGTTGGTCTGGCCATTGGTTGTTTGGGTGTTGAGAGTTGGTCTCTGGCTCCCATATCACAGCCAGGACGTTAATTACTTACAGTATTGTCCTGGTGACGAGCGGCCTGTCGCCTCTCTCTCCTCCCTCACTTCTTAATTAAACGATTTATTGATCTCATTCCGAAGAGACTCGTCTGTTTCAGGTAGACGAGGAATGTTAACATTGTCTGCCTTCTGGTCAGGCCTGGTCAGAGACCTGCCGGGGACCTCAGTCTCCGGACCTAACAACAGGTTAGTTGGTGTTTGACCAGTTCAGTAGCAACCTCTACAGTCAGTGGTCATATCCCAAGGAGCTGGGGTATGAGGACGAGGAGCTGGGGTATGAGGACAAGGAGCTGGGTTATGTGGACAAAATAATGATTTTTTGGTCATTGTTTAGTTAGGTAGTTTTATGTGAGATTGTATTCTGAGCCTTTATGTCACCTCAGACCCCTGGCTCACCTGATCCCTGACCCCCGACCCACTGTGGCCCACCTTGGGCCACAGTGGCGCACCGTGGCCCACCGTGGCCCACCGTGGCCACTCTAATGCACCCCTCACTTGGAGCTCACCAATAACCACTGTTGGACTTCATGGCCTTATCAACACCTCTTCACGCTTTTCATTTTTATATTTTTGGCTTTTCATTACGCCAAAATATTTTAAATGCAAATTAGTTTAGATTTGCATCGGGACGAAGAAATATTCCCCGTTTTGAGCCGGCAAATGCAGAATAAATATTCCTGCTTGACCGCTAAATAAAGCGGGAATGCTCCTCATTTGCCCTGGAGGCGCTTTAGGCTCTATTATTTACCTGAGAAGGTAAGATAAGCCTATACTGCATTATGAAGGGATATGTGGACAAGGAGCTGGGGTATGTTGACAGGGAGCTGGGGTATGAGGACAAGGAGCTGGGGTATGAGGACAAGAAGCTGGAATATGTGGACAAGGAGCTGGGATATGAGGAGAAGGTGAAGGAATGGTGTCCAGCCATGTGAGCCATCGGGAATCGAACACCGACTTTGTAGAATACCGTTGCTCTACCAACCAGTCTTAAGTGGATGAACAGTCTACACGAGAAAGAGATATAAATATTTTCCATTTGCTTAAAAAAAATAATAACAAATACAACCTGAAATTACAGTTTTTCTAATTTTCAGTAGAAGCATTTAACAAAATAATTCTACTTTGGATTATGTACAAAATAACGATATTCAGAGTTTTCTCGGAAATATTCAGATTTTTCTCTGAAATATTCAGAGTTTTCTCGGAAATATTCAGATTTTTCTCTGAAATATTCAGAGTTTTCTCGGAAATATTCAGAGTTTTCTCGGAAATATTCAGAGTTTTCTCGGAAATATTCAGAGTTTTCTCGGAAATACTCTAATAAGCCCTGAAAATGAATATTAGAAATTCTCTCAGTATTAACTTTCAGCTCAGTTCATAGCCCCCGAAAAATATAAAACGCAGACGAGTATTTGATGATCCAGCCAGACTCATTAGCATAGCAAGAAATTAGCAGTGATGAGTCTTTTTAACTTGACGAAATGTGTAAATGTGGTTTTTGGGTGTTGCAGAAATTTCTGTTAAAATTATTTGCAAATGATAACACAAATGATGATATTATAATGATTATATGTGCAACAATAACATGGTTTTTTGTGATTAACTATATTGCAATAATAATAATAATAATTAATAATTATAGAGGTATTGTTATTAAAGTGGTGAGGATTGTGGTACTTACCTATTAGTGACGGGGTAAGCGAAGTGTAGCTCTCATGCCCCGCTTCTGATAGCTTTGTGCCTAGTGCAGAAAGGACTTGTCGAACTGGTTGGGCACTATTACTTCCCCGCGTCCTACCTCAGCTCGATCCTTGCCCTCGTGTCCCAAGTGCTAATTAACCATAATGGGTTAGCACTTGTGTGTTTCAAGCTTGCACTTGCGTCCTCTCGTCCTAGTTTTTAGTATCTTGTATGTTGCGATCATATTCCCTCTGTATCTTCTCTTCTGTAGGGTGAAGGTCTCTGGAGGGACGGACGCTAATTAACTCGCTCTCACTCACTCACTCACTGACGTCACACGTTATTCACCTACACAAATGTAGGATATTGTAAGAGATGTTGGAGAGAGTGAATGAATGAGGGAGGGAGCTCTCAGGGGAAAGCGCAAAGTCATTACGACTATATAGCACTGGGAAGGGGTCAGGATAAGGATTTGGGATGGGATGGGGGAAAGGAATGGTGCCCAATAACTTGTGGACGGTCGGGGATTGAACGTCGACCTGCATGAAGGGAGACCGTCGCTCTACCGTCCAGGTGCGGACACAGGAAATACTCGTACCCAGTACAGGTTGTCAGCAAGTGGAAGTACACAGAAGTAGAAGTTGTGGAAGCCACCTCCATCCACAACTTTAAGATCAGATTCGTCAAAGAATTCGAACGTCGAAATAGTTAACTTGTAGTATTCGAGGTTCAACACGGCTCTTAGGCGGGGAATATAAAGCTAATCCCCCGTACATATTATTGGGTAAGCACACACACACACACACACACAGCACAATTAGGTGGTGGAGGCTGACTCCATACACAGTTTTAAATGTAGATATGATAGAGCCCAGTAGGCTCAGGAATCTATACACCAGTTGATTGACAGTTGAGAGGCGGGACCAAAGAGCCAGAGCTCAACCTCCGCAAGCACAATTAGGTGAGTACACACACACATACACACATAACCAACTCAGCGTAAAATATTACATTAGTTAGTTCAAAAAGTGGATGATGGCCAGACTATTAGAGGCGGAAGAGTCAACAATCGAGGAATATTTTGTGATTATCTCTCCAATTACAGTCCCTTGTGGGTCTCCCCCCCCCCTCCTCCCGACCGTAATTAAATAGCTCTTCAATGCTGACATCTCTATTTAATTGGATTAGTTTACGATAGATCAGGACCACTGAAGACCCGGTCTCTGGCGATGACCTCCATCGCTCTTCCGCTCCAGGAATCTTTCCAGGCACTGCCTCAGTACAGGAAAACTCGCTGTGTAAACATCAAATAATATTAAGTGAAGACTGAATACAAGCCCAGCATGCTAGACTATCAAAAGCCCTTTGCGATGGTGTGAAACCATATGCCCGACTCAGTGGTGTGATAAGCTCCTATACAATGGTGTGGTTCAATAGCCCAATCCAGGGGTGTGGTACCATAAGGCTGATCCAGTTGTGTGGTACAATAAGCCAACTAGGCCTTCACTCCCAGGCTCGCTCCTCCAACTATTCCTCTGACCCTTTCCATGTTGTCTACGCCTGAACCAATCTATTAAATCCTGTGTACTGAACCAATCCCCTGCTAGAAGTTAACAATACAAGGAGCAGAGTATCAGTGAAAACTTAAACATCTGGTATACAAATGCTGATGAAATGTCAAGTAAAGCAGATAAACTGAAAGGATTGGTGAAACAAACTGATGTAATAGCAATAGCAGAAACTAAAATAATTGAAATTTTCACTAATGAAAACAGAGGGGTAGCCGGGGGGAGTGGCACTGCTGTTCAAAAGGAGGATACCAGTAATGTCGACTATTGCACAGGAATTATTACGGTGGAAGCAAAAAAGTGGTTGCAGCATTGATTTACAGTCCCCAGAAAATCGTAGAAGACCCAGACAAGAATACAAGAATGCAACCAAAGCTTGCATAAACATCATACAAAGTGTAAATTTTCACTTTAGGTTGAGAGCAAAGCTGCTACTAATGGGAGATTTCATTCATGGGCAAATTGACTGGAAAATAATGGATCCGATAGGGGGGAGAATAAACATGGAGAGCAAAATTGGTAGAAACCGCAGATAGAATCTTTCTGACGCAACATGTTAGTGAGGAAACATGGAGAAGAGGGGAAGACCAATCAGAAAGATTGGGCCTAATCTTCAAACAGAGGGAAATCGACATTGGGAACATTGAGCATTCAATACGAGTGGTGGAAAGTGAGCATTGTGCAACGGTATATGACTATGTAGTTATTGTGAAGACTCTGACACGAGGAAGGGAAGGAGGGAGTGGAAGATTGAGGTCAGAGTACCAGAAGATCAGATAATTCTGAGAGAGAATACCTTGGGAAATAGAACCAAGGATAAAAAACTCACAAGACATGATGGACTTCATAACTAACCAGTGCTATGAAGCTCTGTATCGCAGTGTCTGTGTGTGTCCCAGTCTCACCTGTGTCCCCCCGTGTGTCCGGGTCCCTCGTGTACTAATATCTCCCATGTGTCCCATGTGTTCGCGCAAGACACAGCCAAGATAGCGCCAAGCGCGTGTTTTCAACATCGGAACATTCTCAGAGGTTGTGTACCGCTGACACAAGAATGGTCTCTGATTTTGAATTGGCGGAGGACTGAAGGTTGTAATTGGATTTCCAGCCTATGGTTATTATGACACGTGGGGGAGATCAGCTGGGGTATGGGGGTCAGAGAAGCGGCATTGGGGTCATGGGGTCAAGAAGGGAAGATTCAGGAGGGAGTCAGAAAGGTCAGGGAGGGGCTTGAGGGGCTAGAAAAGGTCAAAGAGGGGGCCATTGGAGGCGATCAAGTAGGAATCAAAGGAAGAGTTTAGGAGGCTACTGGGGGTCAGAGGTCATAAGAGTCAGGGAGTTGTCATAGGAGGTCAGGATAGGTCAGATAGCTGTCAAGGGAGGTCCAAGGTTGGGTCAGGGGAGGGACGAATAGTCAAGCGGGTGGGGATCGAGGGGGTTTAATAGTTGGGTCAGGGGAGTGAGGAAGGGGTCAGGTTGGGGGTACAGGGTTAGGTCAGGAGGCAGCCAAAGATGGCACGACCCGGTCCGCCTAACCTGATTATAGTTATCTGCTGATAAATCACGTGATTCCTGCCTTGATCTGGGAGTGTGTATGGAGGCTGTTTGGCCGGTGTTTGGCCGGTGTTTGTAGGGTGTTTGAACGCGGTATTGTGGGTGTATTAGGCGTGTACAGACGGTACGACTTGCTCAGTCTTCGTGTACAGACAACATGTACCCGGTGTGCACCCGTGTACTTTGTGTGGCAGCTGACCCAGCCGGCTGTGGTGGTCGGCGCCGCGTGCTCCACATTCCTGCAGGCTGCTCACTCAGCATCTCTATATTACCTTTTTCTTCAGGCAATTGAGCCTCCCATAAAGATAATAGGCGTGTCTAGCGCCCATGATTTGTGGCGACGATGTGTTGCCGCGAAACACTGGCGCCGCGAAACGCTGGCTCCGCGAAACGCTGGCTCCGCGAAACGCTGGCTCCGCGAAACACCGGCGCCGCGAAACACCGTGTTGGCATCCATGCGGTCTTGCGTGGCGCCGGTCAGGAATCTTACGACTTGTCGCAGTGGGCCCTTTTGTTTACAATCTCGTTTTCTATGAACTTAATCAACCCACTGACCTTAAGCTCTGGCCAATCTACCTGAATTTACCCGAGGGGCCACCATCTCTAGTGGCTGTGACCGGTGGCAGGAAACCGGCGGATTGTCAATGGTCTCTCCATTGTTCTCCATTGTTCCTAAGGGAAACGGGTCCGGCGTTCGATTTCTGTCTGTCGTTTCAAGAGGACGTATTCCGTCTAAATTGTGTAGTGTAGCATCCTGTTCATTACATAGAAGGAGTGAACCCGCCCCCCCCCCCTCTAAGGTCGATACCGGAGGGAATAAAGATGGAGACCAAGGACCGCTGACGGCGCCTCTACTTAATTACCCGTCGGGGGGACTCTTCCTGCTAGAGTCCTGGTATGGAACCCCTTCTATCCCCCCTCCTCTTATGGAGGCTCTTTCCTCCCTACCCCACCAATCAGGGACACCCCCTCCCCCGGCAGGGACACTACTTCCCCTCACAGTAAAATTCTCTGCGCCTCCACAGAGACACACACCACCCCAATCAGGAACCCCGCTCTCCCCCACAGTAAAATCTTTCTCCGCTCGCAGAGACCACCCACCCCCCTCCCTTCCCCTTCAGGGACCCCCCCCCCCAACACTCCCCCTTCCGTAACGGGGACCCCCCCCCCCCCAACCCTCCCCCCTAAGGACACCAACTACATTGGTTTCCGGAAAAATAATGAGGTAAATCTCAATGCCAATCGCGTGTTTCTAATTGCGTGCACAGTTACTGATATGTGGACGCCCCATGAAGCTGCACTCTACACACACACACACACACACACACACACACACACACACACACACACACACACACACACACACACGCACACACGCACACACGCACACACGCACACACGCACGCACACACACACGCACGCGCGCACACACGCACACGCACACGAACACGAACCTTCTGCACCAGAACAAGTGTATTAGCCCACACGTGTGTGCACCTCGGTGTGTGCGTAATTTACGGCCTGCCACTTAGGCTGTAAATATTCCCTTATTTACGATTAACTGTAAATATCCCAGTGTAGTTATCTGGACGAATTAGGTTACTGGGTGCAGTTGGGGGAGATAATAGGCAATAATACACAAAGATGCACGACGATACATTACATTTCTAACACACTTCTAACCTAACCAAACCAAATCTAACCTAACCAAATCTAACCAAACCAAACCTAACCATCACGTAACTTACAACCACCTGTAACTCACCCACGGAAGCATCGACAGCTGGAAGAACTAGATCAATATTATATTGGTCAGTATACCCGCTAAGTGCTGAACTAGTAACTCATCTTCCTGGTCACTATCTGCTTCGCAATACAAAGTGCACTGAATGACCTCTGGTCCAGCACGGTCCAGCACGGTCCAGCACGGTCCAGCACGGTCCAATATGGTCCAGCACGGTCCAGCACGGTCCAGCAGGCCGGCTGTGGTCTGTGTGGGCCGGCTGTGAACCAGCTCCAGGGTGGTAGTCTGCGTGTAGGGGTGTGTCAGGGGGGGTGGCTGCGTGCCAGGGGGGTGGCGAGGCGTATATAACCACGTTACAGGTGACAACTGTCCCTCCCTGCCCTCTACTGTATCAATATTGTGTTCTGGGAACCTTAAATTGGATTGTTGCGCCTTTAATTGGAAATGTATTTGTAAATTGGAACCCAGGATTCAGGACTTCGAACCCAGGACTTCGAACCCAGGACTTCGAACCCAGGACTTCGAACCCAGGACTTGGAACCCCAGGACTTGGAACCCAGGAATTGGAACCCCAGGAGTAAGATACGCGGAGTCTGAGGAAAACGCAATATTCGTACATGGCCGAAGGGTTTCTTTTATACGAGAGGAACTGAACAGATGTCTTTATACACTAGAAACCGAACAGATACGTTTATTTACAATCAAAACAAACTATCCTCGCCTGAAGGGATGGCGGGATTGTTGGGTCTTATTTTTGTCTTGACTTTCCGTGTGGGATTGAAGCTCTCAAGGCTGGTGTATGTCTGTGTGAGGAAAGTTGTTAAGGTTATTGGGCTGTGTAATGCCAACCTACCGTACAACTAGCTGTGGGCAGACAGGTGGAAGTTAGAGTTCAACCAAAGCAAATGTAATGCAATGACAATGTTGCACCAGGTGGCCTCCCCTGGCACCAGGTGGGCTCCCCTGGCACCAGGTGGGCTCCCCTGGCACCAGGTGGGCTCCCCTGGCACCAGGTGGGCTCCCCTGGCACCAGGTGGGCTCCCCTGGCACCCTCCACCACTGTCAGGAACACCTGAGACAGGTGCCTATCAGCTTCCATAGCCCAGACCAGCGTGAAATTCTGCTGATATTTGTAAAATATTTTTTTTCTAACCCTTAAAATACAACTTTTATAAAAAAAAATACAAAATAAAACACACACACACACACACACACACACACACACACACACACACACACACACACACACACACACACACACACACACTCACACTCACACACACAGTAAACAGAATTACGTGAGAAGAGACGACTATCTGAGGAATGTGCAATAGAGAGAAGAACTTAAGGTGTAATACAGTGCAGGAAATGAAGTCCACAAGTCATTGATGTAAAGTTTGCATTGTATCTTTAGTTTTCAGGAGAGATACAGTGTGTGTGTGTGTGTGTGTGTGTGTGTGTGTGTGTGTGTGTGTGTGTGTGTGTGTGTGTGTGTGTGTGTGTGTGAGTGTGTGTGTGTGTTCCCACACAGTTGTGCCCAATACCACAGCTGTCTAACTTCAGTGTTGCGTGGAGTTGTGTGAAGGGTGGTTGAAAGTTCCTCTTAACTGCTCCCACAGTTTACCCTAAAAGGAAGGTACGTGGTTATGGGTGAGTGTGGTTCATGAGTGTGTGGTTCATGGGTGACTGAGTGGTTCATGGGTGACTGTGTGGTTCATGAGTGACTGTGTGGTTCATGGGTGAGTGTGTGGTTCATGGGTGACTGTGTGGTTCATGGGTGACTGTGTGGTTCATGGGTGACTGTGTGGTTCATGGGTGACTGTGTGGTTCATGGGTGACTGTGTGGTTCATGGGTGACTGTGTGGTTCATGAGTGACTGTGTGGTTCATGGGTGACTGTGTGGTTCATGGGTGACTGTGTGGTTCATGGGTGACTGTGTGGTTCATGGGTGACTGTGTGGTTCATGAGTGACTGTGTGGTTCATGGGTGAGTGTGTGGTTCATGGGTGACTGTGTGGTTCATGGGTGACTGTGTGGTTCATGAGTGACTGTGTGGTTCATGGGTGACTGTGTGGTTCATGGGTGACTGTGTGGTTCATGGGTGACTGTGTGGTTCATGAGTGACTGTGTGGTTCATGGGTGACTGTGTGGTTCATGGGTGACTGTGTGGTTCATGGGTGAGTGTGTGGTTCATGGGTGACTGTGTGGTTCATGGGTGACTGTGTGGTTCATGAGTGACTGTGTGGTTCATGGGTGACTGTGTGGTTCATGGGTGACTGTGTGGTTCATGGGTGACTGTGTGGTTCATGATTGACTGTGTGGTTCATGGGTGACTGTGTGGTTCATGGGTGACTGTGTGGTTCATGGGTGAGTGTGTGGTTCATGGGTGACTGTGTGGTTCATGGGTGACTGTGTGGTTCATGAGTGACTGTGTGGTTCATGGGTGACTGTGTGGTTCATGGGTGAGTGTGTGGTTCATGGGTGACTGTGTGGTTCATGAGTGTGTGGTTCATGGGTGAGTGTGTGGTTCATGAGTGACTGTGTGGTTCATGAGTGACTGTGTGGTTCATGGGTGACTGTGTGGTTCATGAGTGACTGTGTGGTTCATGAGTGACTGTGTGGTTCATGAGTGACTGTGTGGTTCATGAGTGACTGTGTGGTTCATGAGTGACTGTGTGGTTCATGAGTGACTGTGTGGTTCATGAGTGACTGTGTGGTTCATGAGTGACTGTGTGGTTCATGAGTGACTGTGTGGTTCATGAGTAAATGTGTGGTTCATGTGTGACTGTGGTTCATGAGTCAATGTGTGGTTCATGTGTGACTGTGGTTCATGAGTCAATGTGTAGGTTCACGGGTCTTCAACTAAGCAATAGTTTCGTCTTAGTATGTATATGTGTAACATGCGTGTAAACATATAAATATATATCATATGCATGTATTGTATGAATATATATTATGTTCATGTGTTGTGTTTATGTATTCTGTGTATTAAATGTATTCATGTCTCGTGTTTCAGGTGAGGTGGTGGAGGTGACGGAGCCGCTCCAGGTATGTTGCTTGCTGAAGTAATTGTTCCATCCACTCATTTAGCTCGATATCATCAAACAATCAAACGAACACACTCCACCTCACGTGATTGTTAAATTAACAATTGGCTAGTTATGTCATTGTGTTGAATATTTCCTTCGTTTAGTATTGGCCGTGTCAGATGGTTCAGTATTGTGATGCCGTGAGCGTCTATAATGTATGGAATGTATATGTATATACATGTATATACATCAACACACGTGTATGAAATGAATAAACGTTCCCGGTGTTATACATTATGACACTAAATGATGAGGTGAGCTTGTGACCCCAGAAGTTAGACCCCAGAGGTGACCCCCAGACGTGACCCCAGACGTGACCCCCAGATGTGACCCCCAGACGTGACCCCAGAGAGTAGTTCCCGCTCTCAAGACGCTGAACACCTTGTTCCGTCTTCCAGTAATAGTCGTGGACTACTGCAGTACGTCACCCGTCTGCGTCACCCACTGCGTCACCCGTCTGCGTCACCCGTCTGCGTCACCCGTCTGCGTCACCCATTGCGTCACCCGTCTGCGTCACCCATTGCGTCACCCACCAGGGGGACAATTCCATCGCAATAATTAACCATCACGACCCAATCACCATTCATATTATTTTTCATATTCAAATGTAATTTATATCATGTGATAACTTAATGGCTAAATGTAATTAGTTTTTTTTTAATAATTAAAATGATTTTTGCATCGAATGTTGGATTATTAATGTGGTAGGCCTGCGTGTTCGTGGAGCAGGCGGTAAGTATGATGTTTGTGACTACTTTTTAATAATAAAATTTAAAAAATAACTAGAAAGGTGTGTGTGTATAATATATACTAGTATATATATATATATATATATATATATATATATATATATATATATATATATATATATATATATATATATATATATATATATATAAGTGGCAACTTATGTCACTGAGTATGATAGAAAGGGTGATATCAGCAGAGCGATGGGGGGGGGGTGATATCAGCAGAGCGATGGGGGGGGGATATCAGCAGAGCGAGGGGTGAGGAGCAGAAGACAAATGAGTCAGAGTTGTAAATCAAACTTCAGCGTTAGACTCGTAAATAAATAGAATGGATTAGATAAAATAGAAATAATTTGTAATTAATGTCGCTATACGGAGTTGTAAATATATAATAAAGAAGCGAGTATTGTGTGCATTATACTACTGATGGACGACAACTGGGGCTCATGAGCTGACGCTCGACCCGTCTAGGGCATCTAGGTGAGTACACACAACTTCACTATATTTATGCAAATTATGCAAACTATGCCCCCCCTCCCCCCTCTCACAGTTACATAACCACACATTTACAGCAAAATTTCTGGCACTATCCATTTACTAATTGCAATTATTTTTTCTCAGAGTAGTGGCTTGTGTTGTTGCTTAAACAACACAAGCCTCAACACTCGTGTGAGGCAGGACCTGTGTTGCATAACCTCACTCACCGTGCCTCATGGCATCAATACACACCATTACTCACCTTTACAGTATACCTACCTGGAACATATCTGGAGCATACCTGGTTGATGGGGTTCTGGGAGTTGTTCTACTACCCCCAAGCCTGGCCAGAGGCCAGGCTTGACCTGTGAGAGTTTGGTTCAACAGGCTGTTGCTTGGAGCGGCCCGCAGGCCCACATACCCACCACAGCCCGGTTGGTCCGGCACTTCTTGCAAGAGCCTATCAAAGTGTCTCTTGAATACTTCCACGGTTGTTCCGGCAATATTTCTAATGCTTGCTGGGAGGGTGTTGAACAGCCGTGGACCTCTGATGTTCAGACAGTGTTCTCTGATTGTGCCTATGGCACCTCTGCTCTTCACTGGTTCTACTCTGCATTTCCTTCCGTATCTTTCGTTCCAGTATGTTGTTATTCTGAAGGCCAGCGTCTTCAAGTATCTTCCATGTGTATATTAGTTGACACCTTTCTCGTCTCCTTTCCAAAGAGTACATTTGGAGACCTTTGAAACGATCCAAATAATTTAGGTGCTTTATCGTGTCTATGTATGCCGTATATATTCTTTGTATTCCCTGTAATTCAGAGATCTCTCTCCCGCTCTGAAGGGGGGGAAGTGAGTACCGAGCAGTACTCAAGACGGGTCAGTACTCGCCATTCCTCCACACTGAAAAAGTTCTTTCTAATGAGAATAATAATGTGGCGTCCTTGTTGTACTGTGACGTATTTGAAAGTACAAATGTGAATTACAAGGACCAGATTCACGAAGTAGTTACGCAAGCACTTACGAACCTATACATCTTTCCTCAGTCTTTGGCGGCTTTGTTTACAATTATTAAACAGTTAATGAGATCCGAAGCACCAGGAGGCTGTTTATAACAGTAACAACAGTTGATTGGCAAGTTTTCAAGCTTGTAAACTGTTTAATAAATGTAAACAAAGCCGTCAAACGTTGAGGAAAGATGTACACGTTCGTAGGTGCTTGCGTAACTACTTCGTGAATCTGGCTCTAGGTTATTGTGAAGTCCCGCTCTGTAGCGGGGACCGGCTGGGTACAGGAAGTGGGGGGGGGGAGATGTAGTTAACAATCCCATTTCAAATTTATGCAAAAACAGTAAATAAATCCTTTGGCTATTTAGCTGTTTATGAAATGTAAAAGTTCATTCTCGCTGTTTTATGGCGACAATTATAGCGGGAGTATCAGCTTACTGGAGTCAAAATATATATATGGAGGTGAGTGTGTGGTTACCGGATACATGTGTGTCCCACCCGTTGATCAACTACACTATTATACTCCGCACCTCCTCTGCTAAGTATACGGACCACTTATACTTTTGTATTTTTCATTGTAATAAGTCCTTTTGTATTTCTAATGTTGTATATAACAGTGCTGACTGGCGACGAATTATTGTAGTGTCTGTGTTGTTGTTTTTGTTCCTTAGTTTCTTAGAATTAAGGAATGGTTCTAAGTTCCTTAGAACTTAGAACAAATCAGCATGTCATTGGGGGTTCCAGGTGTAGGTGAGAGATGTTGTTCTACCCCAGCTGGTCTGAAGCCTGTTCTTAGAGACTCATTCAGTTCATGAGATTAGTTTTTGTATGTTAGGAATGAATTTAGTGTTTAAGTAAGGCAAGAAAGAGGGCGAGGCAGGAGCCAACGGTGTGCCAGAGCCTTCGTGTGCTCGTTTGAGTCTTTCATGCTGATTAAATTGTATGAGTGAACAAGTTTCAGACGCGTTTTAGCCTGGGAATGTGTGAAAGCTGCCCAATACTGTCACTGCCCACAACTGCCCTCACACAGTAACAGCAGCAGCAACAGTAGCAGCAGCAGCAACAGCAGCAGCACCACCACCACCACCACCACCACCACCACCACCACCAACAGCACCACCAACAGCACCAGCACCACCACCACCACCACCACCACCACCACCACCACCACCACCACCAACAGCACCACCAACAGCACCAGCACCACCACCACCACCACCACCACCAGCACCACCACCACCACCACCACCACCACCACCAGCAGCACCAGCACCACCACCACCACCACCAGCACCAGCACCACCAGCACCAGCACCACCACCACCACCACCACCACCACCACCACCACCACCACCACCACCACCAGCACCACCACCAGCACCACCACCACCACCACCACCACCACCAGCACCACCACCACCACCAGCACCACCACCACCACCACCACCACCACCACCACCACCACCACCACCACCAGCACCACCAGCACCAGCACCACCACCACCACCACCACCACCACCACCACCACCACCACCACCACCACCACCACCACCACCACCACCACCACCACCACCACCACCAGCACCACCACCAGCACCACCACCACCACCACCACCACCACCAGCACCACCACCACCACCACCACCACCACCACCAGCACCACCACCAGCACCACCACCACCACCACCACCACCACCACCACCATGACGTGCCCCAGCACCGTGAACCAGCTGACATGGGGCTTGGTTTTCGTGTAAATATTTCACGGTTATTAGAGACCAGTTAAAGTAGTTACCACATTAAAGACCAGCGGGGTTCGACCCCCAGATCTAATCCTTCCCAACTCAAAGCTTATTTTAATTCAAGAATAGCCGTCCGTGCCTTTGGTTAAATTGATTTTACTTAATGGTGCCCTCAAGTCCAGAGCCTCCTGCCTCCCCTGCAAGCCTGGTAGGGGACTTTAACACTTGACATTCTGCTTTAAGACTTAGTAGAGCTTGTGCTGAGCAAAGCCTGAGAGACCTAATGTGTCAGCCTGGTTGGGGCTCCTCATAACGAAACTGGTTGGGCATCGCTGCTCTTGAAAGTTCAATAGTAAAATGTGAATTGATTGAAGTCAACAATTGCCGTAACTAGTTGTAGGGAGGGAGGGAGGGATAGCTAGAGGGAAGGAGGGAGCTAGGGGAAGGAGGGAGGGGAAGGATGAAGGGGAAGGATGGAGGGGAAGGATGGAGGGGAAGGAGGGAGCTAGGGGAAGGATGGAGGGGAAGGATGGAGGGGAAGGATGGAGGGGAAGGATGGAGGGGAAGGAGGGAGTGAGGGAGTTTACTGACAGTCCCCCACATACCCCTCAGTGGCAACACAGGTGGTGTGACAACATGAGGGAGGAAGACTCAGCGTACCGTGTACCGTGCCACACCTCACGGTACACACACAGTAGTTACACCACAAGGCTCCGCGCGTAACTAACGCACAATAACTCCTATAATCGCCATCTTTGCCAGCCTCTAATAACTACGAAATTGGGTGACAGTGCAAGATATATTTTTCAATTTCACGCAGGTGGCGTCGGCCGACCCGACCAGAGACCCGATCCGACCAGAGACCCGAACCTAGACCCGACCAGACCAGACATTCCGATATAGCACCGAGGACAGCTCTCTACCACCGGAAAATTATGTCATATATCATATATGTCGGGCGGCTCCACCCGTCCTCTCCCATACTGCGTACCATTTTTTGACGCAATCGGCCTCAACGTTAACAAATGCGACGTGTTAAGTTCAAATTCATGCACTGTAATATTAACGTTTTATACACATCGGCTTGAATAGGTTAGAGGGGTTGTTTGGGTTCAAAAGTTTCTGGTTAGGCAAAATGGTTGGATTTTGGACGGAGTGGGAACTGAGGCAACATGATTTGATAAGTGTAAATTATAAAGTGATTTTTGTTGTATACAATAGGCACAATCAGGGAGAGTATGTCAGGGACACAGAGAACAGTATGTGAACATCAGAGGTCCACGGTTGTTTAGTACTCTCCCAGCAAGTATAAGAAATATTGCTGGAACAAAAGTGAGGGTCTTCAAGAAAAACCTGTACACACACACACACACACACAGTGGAAACTGGAAAATATTGGAGGGGTGACAGGTAAGCTTTTAACATGGATGAAAAATTTTCTGACTGATAGAAAAATGAGGGCAGTGATCAGAGGCAATGTATCAGACTGGAGAAATGTCACAAGTGGAGTACCACAGGGTTCAGTTCTTGCACCAGTGATGTTTATTGTGTGCATAAATGATCTACCAGTTGGTATACAGAATTATATGAACATGTTTGCTGATGATGCTTAGATAATAGGAAGGATAAGAAACTTAGATGATTGTCATGCCCTTCAAGAAGACCTGGACAAAATAAGTACATGGAGCGCCACTTGGCAAATGGAATTTATTGTTAATAAATGCCATGTTATGGAATGTGGAATAGGAGAACATAGACCCCACACAACCTATATATTATGTGAGAAATCTTTAAAGAATTCTGATAAAGAAAGAGATCTAGGGGTGGTTCTAGATAGAAAACTATCACCTGAGGACCACATAAAGAATATTGTGCGAGGAGCCTATGCCACGCTTTCTAACTTCAGAATTGCTTTTAAATACATGGATGGCGATATACTAAAGAAATTGTTCACGACTTTTATTAGGCCAAAGCTAGAATATGCAGCGGTTGTGTGGTGCCCATATCTTAAGAAGCATATCAACAAACTGGAAAAGGTGCAAAGACATGCTACTAAGTGGCTCCCAGAACTGAAGGGCAAGAGCTACGAGGAGAGGTTAGAGGCATTAAATATGCCAAAACTAGAAGACAGAAGAAAAAGAGGTAATATGATCACTACATACAAAATAGTAACAGGAATTGATAAAATCGATAGGGAAGATTTCCTGAGACCTGGAACTTTAAGAACAAGAGGTCATAGATTTAAACTAGCTAAACAGAGATGCCGAAGAAATATAAGAAAATTCACTTTCGCAAACAGAGTGGTAGACGGTTGGAACAAGTTAGGTGAGAAGGTGGTGGAGGCCTAGACCGTCAGTAGTTTCAAAGCGTTATATGACAAAGAGTGCTGGGAAGACGGGACACCACGAGCGTAGCTCTCATCCTGTAACTACACTTAGGTAATTACACACACACACACACACACGGACACACACACACGGACACACACACACGGACACACACACACGGACACACACACACGGACACACACACACACACACACACACGGACACACACACACACGGACACACACACATGACATACACACACGGACACACACACACACACACACCGTAACGCAAGACTGAAGAAGTCTGCACACTGCACTATAGCCGATGTACAAGAAGCATATGTACGTGTACAAGCACAAGTAGCACCTATATATGTGTGTGCTACTGTGCCAGCTACTGTGCCAAGGACTGTGCCAGCTACTGTGCCATATCCTTGCTCGGACTGCTAAGACAAACACGTGACATCTGTCATATACTCCAGCGTTACTCACACCCTTTAACATGACAAATATAATAAAGTTCTGCGTATCTGAGTTCAATAAAAAAAATCCTTGAAGATAGGGTAAAAAATTCAGATTAGCATCTAAAGTTTTGTAAAATATATTTCATGTTGTAAATATATTCACACGCAATCATTACATTTTGTCACTATACCTTTACAAGCATGTCCTTTATGGCTTTACAAAACATTAATTTATAAAGCTTTGAAAGCTTCCAATTCATTTGAATTCATAATTTTTTTTTTTTAAATTCTCAAACATTCATTTTATTTGAGTTGCTGGTGGTTGGGATTAATGTATAACCGGCTCTTATTTATTATTCACGATTAAATTAACCTGTTCATAAATTATGCAAACATTGCCTAATCAGTTTAACATAATTAACGCAAAAAAGCTCATAGTAACTGGCATGTGGAATTGTGTATACACCTGTTTCCCTTTTGTTTCTCGCCCGGGAATATATTGCATGTAGACTTTTGTATCACTATTACAGCGGGTTATAATTAATAAATAAAACAGAGGGGGGAGAGAGGGAGAGAAAGACAGACATACAGAGAGGAGAGAGAGAGACAGACAGAGGGGAGAGAGAGAGAGAGAGAGAGAGAGAGAGTCAGACAGACAGAGAGGGGGGAGAGACAGAGAGAGGGGAGACAGAGAGAGGGGGAGACAGAGAGAGGGGAGAGACAGAGAGAGGGGGAGACAGAGAGAGGGGGAGACAGAGAGAGGGGGAGACAGAGAGAGGGGGAGACAGAGAGAGGGGAGAGACAGAGAGAGGGAGACAGAGAGAGGGAGACAGAGAGGGGGGGAGAGACAGAGAGAGGGGGAGACAGAGAGAAGGGGAGACAGAGAGAGGGGAAGACAGAGAGAGGGGAGAGACAGAGAGAGGGGGAGACAGACAGAGGGGGAGACAGAGAGAGGGGGAGACAGAGAGAGGGGGAGACAGAGAGAGGGGAGAGACAGAGAGAGGGAGACAGAGAGAGGGAGACAGAGAGGGGGGAGAGACAGAGAGAGGGGGAGACAGAGAGAAGGGGAGACAGAGAGAGGGGGAGACAGAGAGGGGAGAGACAGAGAGAGGGGGAGACAGAGAGAGGGGAGACAGAGAGAGGGGGAGACAGAGAGAGGGGAGAGACAGAGAGAGGGGGAGACAGAGAGAGGGGGAGACAGAGAGAGGGGGAGACAGAGAGAGGGGGAGACAGAGAGAGGGGAGAGACAGAGAGAGGGAGACAGAGAGAGGGAGACAGAGAGGGGGGAGAGACAGAGAGAGGGGGAGACAGAGAGAAGGGGAGACAGAGAGAGGGGGAGACAGAGAGAGGGGGAGACAGAGAGAGGGGGGAGACAGAGAGATACCCTGTTGCGCCTGAAGTTTGAGAATGTGTAGTCTGTGCCTATAATGTTGTGTGTGTGTTGTGTGTTGAGACAAGAGCTCCGTGTTAAGAGCACATTCCTCAAGCAGAGTTACGCCCGTGTTTGATCTCAACGTTTACACTCCACACACACAAACTCTTAAGAAAGAATTCTCTGAATCTGACTTTAGTTGCCAGTAAAATTTGGCTTGGAAGGTCTTTCTCTTCTGATCTCTGGTTAGGAAGAAATTGAAAATAATTTTGTTGAAAGGTGGGTACAGGGAAGGAAGGGATTATCATGGGAAAGCGCCAAGCCATTACGACTGTATTGCACTGGGAAGGGGGTCAGCATAAGGATTTGGGATGGGACGGGGGGAAGGAATGATGCCCAACCACTTGGATGGTCGGGGATTGAACGCCGACCTGCATTAAGTGAGACCGTCGCTCTATCGTCCCCACCCCAAGTGGTTGGACTCATGGGAAACCTTACCCTACTAGTTCCCTTCCTAAAACAACTAGTTTTACTTCCAGGTTCCAGTTTACTGCTGTGCGAACAGGGGCTTGTTGTTAAGGAATGGTGCCCAGTCAATCCTTCCCTGGTTAGCACAGGGCGAGCGTGAGAGAGAGAGAGAGCAGGTCAGGTCAGGTCAGGTTAGAAGTTCCTGTTAGACAGGTCAGAAGTTCTTGAAAGGAAGGGTCAAGAAACCTTTGGTAAGGAGGTCAAACTGTTGATAGTCCAGTCATTAGACTCTAATGACTGAACTTTCATTAATGTAGTGTGTGTGATCATGTCCCAGTTCCTGCTTACAGAGTCTGCACCTGGAGTGCTCAGGATTGGGAGATCCGTCACCTGCCACAGGTAACGGTACCCACCTGCCACAGGTAACGGTAGCCACCAGCCACAGGTAACGGTACCCACCGGCCACAGGTAACGGTAGCCACAGGCCACAGGTAACGGTAGCCACCTGCCACAGGTAACGGTAGCCACCTGCCACAGGTAACGGTAACCCAACCTGATCCTGGCAACCACTGTGTCGCAGTCTGGTCGACTCGAGGAAACACGTGCAATCTACGGATATCTCTTGCCGCATTTCGCTACCTGACTAACCTGCTCGAAAGGTATTTGACATCAAATTGGATGACCTGCAGAGAATACAATTTGTAGGCACCGGTAGTAATAGCATTGACCTCCATTAGGGGGGACTAATCACCATTAGCTAATTAGACTAGTATTTCCTGATGGTAATCGGGAATTGAATTTCTTTAAAATCTTGGTGGATCCTTTTCGGTTGAGCCAGTGGAGCATTATATGTATATAAAGAAGGCTTCCGCTCTAAAATATAGATAATGTAACATTCATGGTATCATTGTAATCCTGCAATCATCATATTATCAGACATACAATGAGCATGAATTTTTATAAAAACCGAAAACAAACTCCAGGTAAGAGATTTTTATCGTGACGTCATATAATGATGTTTACATTGTAGTCGTGACGTCATAATATGTTTACATTGTAATCGTGACGTCATAATATGTTTACATTGTAATCGTGACGTCATATGTTTACATTGTAATCGTGACGTCATAATGTTTACATTGTAATCGTGACGTCATAATATGTTTACATTGTAGTCGTGACGTCATAATATGGTGTGTACATTGTCAATTCATAATATTGAGAACATTACTTCAAACGCTTGAAAATTGACGTTGCTGATTATGGGTAGATACAATAATTATCTATCGAAAGATAGTAGAACTGTCTATCGAGAGAGAGATAACATATCAGACAACATACTGTCCAATGTTTAACGTCGCCTGCTGGTTGAAGAGGTTATTTTCGCATGCTGAGGGGTCGGACTCTCGACTCTCTTCGCTGCGCGGGGCAATAATGTGCTCTAGTCCTTCAAATAATCAGGATTATTAGGCCAATTAATAATTGTTTATTATTAATGAAATAGATCATTACGGTTGGTAATATAATCTAGTAATTAAGATTCTGCCAGATGTATGATGTGGGGGAGATTGTCATTCATTTTGTTTTTGTATATAAGTTTTGTATAATACATTTTGTATACAACTTTTGTATAATACATTTTTTGTATAGGATTTTGTGTAATTATACGCACCATCGTACCTATAATGACGTACTAGACTGTATAATCTGGTACTGCTGTAGAATCCTGATAAATATAGCGAAATACCAAACTTAAATATCCCTAGGCCTATTATAGCACATATATGTGCTATGTTAGGCCTCAGCGTATATTAGGCCTTGGATGATTAGGTTAGGTTAGGTTAGGTTTTAATAGTTACATAAATACAAAACCTTTTCAGGTTTGTCAAAATTTAGTAGCACTCTACTACTGAATTTAGTCAAAATTTAGTTAGAATTTTAGTCAAAATTTAGTTAGAATTTTAGTCAAAATTTAGTTAGAATTTTAGTCAAAATTTTAGTCACAATTTAGAATTTTGTCAAAATTCAGAGGTACCATATCCTACTTTCTAATTGTCCATTACGTGGCACTTGGCGCCTGACAGCTGAGTGGACAGCGCTTCGGATTTGTTGTCCTGAGGATCCGGGTTCAATCCCCGGTGGAGGCGGAGACAAGTGGACAAGATGTTCCTTTCATTCTGACGCCCCTGTTACCTAGCAGTAAATAGGTACCTGGGAGTTAGACAGCTGCTACGGGCTTCTTCCTTGGGGGGTGTGTAACAAAAAGGAGACCCTGGTCGAGGACCGGGCCGCGGGGACGCTAAGCCCCGAAATCATCTCAAGATAACCTACGTCAAAATATGTACGGTTGTCGACATCGTTACTATAAGCACTATTTAAACACAGTGCTTGTGTAAAACACACACACACGCAAAGTTCCATTACAAGTAGACATGTCTCAGGCCCCAGCTTAGATTTTTGAGGGCCCTAACATGTCTCAGGGGCCCCATAGTAATTATTGAGGGTCCCAGCCATATCCCAGGGCAGCATATTGGATGTTTGGGGCCCAAACATGTCTGAGAACAACATCTTGCATGTCGGTGGGGCCCCAAGATGGGGACCCGAGCCTAACCCCTGTAACCAATTAGGAATATTTCCCGTAGTTGTTGCTCCTGGTGTTTCCCAACAGTTATGGCGGGAAATCCTGGAATTATGTTGAAGTAGTTAGTGCGGCGATGACTCACTGTAATTATAGAGATTCCAGAGCCATTTGCCCCAGTTAACTGCCGCAGTCTGGTAAGTGTTCCACCAGAGTTAACTGGTCACTGGTAAGTGTTCCAGCAGAGTTAACTGGTCGCTGGTAAGTGTTCCAGCAGAGTTAACTGGTCGCTGGTAAGTGTTCCAACAGAGTTAACTGGTCGCTGGTAAGTGTTCCACCAGAGTTAACTGGCCGCTGGTAAGTGTTCCAACAGAGTTAACTGGTCGCTGGTAAGTGTTCCAACAGAGTTAACTGGTCACTGGTAAGTGTTCCACCAGAGTTAACTGGCCGCTGGTAAGTGTTCCAACAGAGTTAACTGGTCGCTGGTAAGTGTTTCATTAAAGTTAACTCCTGGTTGTGTAGTGTGTTGAGTACGTACTCAAGTGTGTGTTGCTGGAGACACTTTGTTGAGTTTAGGCTAGATTTCAATCCTTATTTATAAGCTCTTTCATGAGTCATGAAGACGTAATGAGTAATGATGAGTGAAAGGATGAGTAAGGATGGTGAAACGTGGGAAAAGATGGTGACAACGGAGTAACGTTAATAATGTGACGTTACCTGACGTGGTAACCTGTTGTACGTGACAGTTGAAGGTCAACTGTCACGTACTGGTGTATACACACACACACACACACACACATACACACACACACACACACACACACACACACACACACACACACACACACACACACACACACACACACACACACACACACACACATACACACCCACCCACCCACCCACACACACACACACACACACACACACACACACACACACACACACACACACACACACACACACACACACACACACACACACGCCACTGGGAGACAGAAGAGTAAGGGGACATGATCACTATATACAAGATTCTCAGAGGAATTGATAGGGTAGATACACACGCACAAGGGGACACAGGTGGAAACCGAGTACCCAAAAGAGCCACAGAGACGTTAGAAAGAACTTTTTCAGTTTCAGAGAAGTTGACAAATGGAATGCATTAGGCAGTGATGTGGTGGAGGCTGACTCCATACACAGTTTCAAGTGTAGATATGATAGAGCCCAGTAGGCTCAGGAACCTGTACACCTGTTGATTGACGGTTGAGAGGCGGGACCAAAGAGCCAGAGCTCAACCCCCGCAAGCACAACTAGGTAAGTACACACGGAAGTCGGCCTGGGTGGATATAATCCAGGTTATCGGTTGTGGGGAATTATAGCGAGATTACACTTCTTAGAAACATAATCCTCCCCCCATAACACTGCTGTTCCCGCTAACTCCAGCAGAAAATAGTGTTTCTCCAGAATAATATTTCTTTTCTCACTGCTGTCATTTAGGCGAGATTATTTCTGGTATTGCTGAGATGAACGCGGCTCTCCTGTATGTGCACCTTATTGTGCTGGCGGGCGGTTGAGCTCTGGCTCTTTGGGCCCGCCTCTCAACTGTCTGGGAGTGTACGCACGCGCGCACTCACGCGCCGGTCATTCTGTTAGTCTGGGGTTTTATATACGGAAACAGTATATGAGTTAAGATCTATCTTGAGGTTATCTTGGGGATATCTTGAGGTTGTCTTCAGGTTATCTTGAGGTTATCTTGATATGATTTCGGGGCTTAAGGTCCCCGCTGCCCGGTCCTCGACCAGGCCTCCTATTTGTTACACACCCCCAGGAAGCAGCCCGTACCAGTTGTCTAACTCCCAGGTACCTATTTACTGCTAGGTAATAGGGGCATCAGGGTGAAAGAAACTCTTCCCACTTGTTTTCGTCTCCGCCGGGGATCAAACCCGGAACCTCAGGACTACGAATCCTGAGCGCTGTCCACTCAGCCGCCAGTCCCAAGATGAGAACGGTTATCTTCCTCACCAGATGGGAACAAATTTATAAGTTCCGTGTTTGTCTGTATGTAATACAACCACCTATGCACACCTCCTGGATTTATTAATAATTTGCATGTCATCTTACGAAACCTGTACATCTTCCCTCCATCAGGGCAGCTTAAGTTTGTATTTATTAAACAGTTTACGAGCATGGCAACGCTGCGAGATCGTAAGGGTGTCGTGGGGTAACCTCGTAGCTCTTGGGAGCTCGTAAAGCGCTTAAGCTTCCAAGAATTAGCGGCAACACAAGTGCTCAAGCAACAGTCTGATGAATCCAGAGAGTTAATCAAAGCCTTTGACACAGTGCCACCTTGAGATGGCTTCGGGGCTTAGTGTCCCCCTGGCCCGGTCCCCGACCAGGCCTCCTAGGACCACACACGAGACTATTGCATCAAGAGGAGAGGCAGAGGAGTAAATGGGAGACCACTCACACACACAAGAGAGTACCTGACAGACGGGAGTCAGAGTGTCACAGTGAGCACCGTCCGCCCTATACTGTAAGAACCCCTTCATCACACTGGACACTCCTGCCCCCAGGAAACAATCTGTGAACAAATTGTCAAATAACTGTCAATTCTTCACAGTCGGAATTGACATTCTGACAGTTAATCACAACACTTTAACAAGGCCAAGAAATCAAGAAAAGTCTTGACACCGTCAAGAGTTGATATAGATAAGTTCTTGGTCTCTACGGTCAGGATGTGGCCTTGTAGTTACAGTGTCCTCCAGGGTGTGGTTATGTCGCCCTAGGGTGTGGTTATGTCGCCCCAAAGGTGTGGTTGTATGACCAGGGTGTGGCAGGAGAGTCATATACCCAGTCACACCCAACACCTTAAACTTGACGAGTACAAGTAAGTCATATTCTATTTGTAACTCACCTCCATGAAATATGACATTGAACTTAGCAGTGAAATCTTCCCATCCTTAGCAGTGATTTATTTTATTTCAAACTGCGTCAAGAGATTTTGGTACTTATTAAAACTTTTATGATATTGTGTAAGTTTTAGCAGACAAGTTGAGGGGGTTTTCTGACGTGTACTTACGACACTTAACGAGTTCATGAAGAAACGGTGTAAGTTTACTTAATTGTGGCGGTGTTGGTGTTGTGATTCATTTCTGTAGGCTTGTCACGCACACCTGTACCCCCCTTGTCTTGTCGCGCACACCTGCACCCCCCTTGTCGCGCACACCTGCACCCCCCTTGTCGCGCACACCTGCACCCCCCTTGACGCACACACCTGCACCCCCCTTGTCGCACACACCTGTACCCCCCCCCCCCCTGTCGCACACACCTGTACCCCTTGTCGTACATACCTGCACCCCCCCTGTCGCACACACCTGCACCCCCCTTGTCGCACACACCTGCACCCCCTTGTCGCACACACCTGCGTGGCGGGTGTGCTGGGAGGTTCGCAGTTAGGTTCCTGATTGGTCGACTTTTGTACCATCGTGGCCGAATCGGTTAGGTGTCTGGGAATCACCAGAACGCTGGTTCGAGTCCCTCCATTGCCTCAAAATGATTTTCATTGATATATCACGCTATCGTGATATCATTGCGAGATATATAGCGACATATTGCGAGAGTGGTTGTCGGGGACAGGCTGCCTCTCCCAGATAACGAATTATTATTATATTTCTCATCTCGTCATCCACTGGACCACGTGTTGATGTCATCCACTGGACCACGTGCTGACGTCATCCACTGGACCACGTGCTGACGTCATCCACTGGACCACGTGCTGACGTCATCCACTGGACCACGTGCTGAGGGCAGTTAATTACTCCGGCCTAAGAACAGGTAAGGTAATAATCAGGAGAAAGCACTAAGCACTTGGATGACCATAGCACTTGGATGGCCATAGCACTTGGATGGCCATAGCACTTGGATGACCATAGCACTTGGATGACCATAGCACTTGGATGACCATAGCACTTGGATGGCCATAGCACTTGATTAAATCTCAGCTGTGGCAGAGGGACGTAGGTGTAGTCCAATCTCTACAACAGTCTGGAAACAGTTTGAGATAGTGGTACATGGAACACGTGAGTATATGACAGTCACACGCTTCCTCAGTGGTGTTGCACAGGCTGCAATAAGTAAATTCCATAATTTCCACTCCAAACTAGTATTCACACACATAAATGTAATATTTAAATATTTGGAGGGGAAGAAACAGCACTTACATGGGGTTTATTTTATCGCCTGCAGCGTCACGACATGGCACCTACATGAACATATTTAAGAGCTCGTTAAATTGAACAAATGAGGTAAAAATCCCTGCCGAACTGATGTCCGTGATTCTGGTAAGCTGCGTCTTCACTCTGACGTCCGAGGATGTACGGATGCCTTCTAGATTGTAAGATTTGCGGGGACCGCTTCGGAACACCGTGCTGCTAGTTGATCGAAAATGGCGTCCTCCGCCCCCCCCCCCCCACTTCCTTCCCGAAAGTCGCGCATGCGCATAGCTCACAGTGGGGGCCTGAGCATAAATTATATTTATTTATTAAAGCTAAATAGACAAGAAAGTGTTTATGAATACTTTTTATATTTTGATTAAACACTTTATGTGGTGATGTTTGATTCTCACAGTGCAGGTCAGTTAATGTAGACTGCACAAATAAGATGAGAATCCTTTGGAGGTGGAAATGATTTTAGATTATGATATTATTTACTGGAACAGCAATCAAGCTGGGTAAAGGAATTCCAGTAAACTGTTGTATACTAAATAAAGTAAACCTATTACTCAATAATTATCCTTGATAAAGGAAAGTAAATGGTTGGACTTCTGTTATATCTACAGATATGTGGAAATTTATTCTCCGTGGGTGGCTGACGCAACACTTCATAATTCTAGGAAAATTACATTATATTCCACATCCTAATGCAATGAATTCTATGATACTTAACTACAAATTAGTAGTGTTAGTTAATTATTACGCTTAGTATAGGAAATGCGTCCCATTGTACTAAGGATTAGTAAATGAGCATTAAATAATAATGAAGCCTAATACAGAAAATACATCTTATTGTATTAGGGATGAGAATAACTGTTCGAAATTTCCAACATATCTCCGGGGAGGGAAATTACGGGTCGTAGTTCAATGTTAATTACTAACGTACCTGTTCCCTTTCCCTGAAGTTACATTCTTATATGTTAGTAGGTTAGTATTTACATAACGAATGTCCCGGATCTGTGTGACAGATATAATCTGTTATCACGGGTAACTATGTAATGATTAATGTATTATTCTATATGTCTCTTTGAGATCAAGGAGATACTGAATCTACAGTGAGATCAGTGTCTAGGGTCACGGTGACTTGTAACTTGTAATGTTACTAGACACTAACTGATCACTGCAGACTCATAAATCACCTCAACATCAAATGAGAAATTTTATGTGTTTATACAAGATTAAATCTAGCCTAAGGTGCAGTTCTTGCTGAACTGCACCTTAGGCTGTGCTGTTATCGCACCTTATCTCACTTAATCGCACCTTATCTCACTTAAGATACCATCATATAGAAATTAAGGCTTATCGTCAGTAGGGACGGGAACTATCAGGGAAAACGCCAAGCCATCACGACTATATAGCACTGGGAAGGGAGTCAGGATAAGGATTTGGGATGGGACGGGGAAGGAATGGTGCCCAACCACTTGGACTTTCGGGGATTGAACGCCGACCTGCATGAAGCGAGACCGTCGCTCTACCGTAAACTCAAACTGTCACTTCAGTGACTTTCACTTCCTGGATAAAGTTAATTCACATCCTGGATAAATTTAATTCACATCCTGTATAAAGTTAGCTCACATCCTGGATACAGTTAGTTCACATCCTGGATAAAGTTAGTTCACATCCTGGATAAAGTTAGTTCACATCCTGGATAAAGTTAGTTCACATCCTGGATAAAGTTAATTCACATCCTGGATAAAGTTAATTCACATCCTGGATACAGTTAGTTCACATCCTGGATAAAGTTAATTCACATCCTGGATAAAGTTAATTTACATCCTGGATAAAGTTAATTTACATCCTGGATAAAGTTAATTCACATCCTGGATAAAGTTAATTTACATCCTGGATAAAGTTAATTTACATCCTGGATAAAGTTAATAATGGCTGCGTGCAGAAGGTAATTCCGCGTGTTCTGGCTTGCCGTAGTCTAGGCCAGGGCAGGTGCTAGGCCCTCGTCAGGTCATCCTGGGTGACCTGACCTCACCTCACAATGCTACCCACAACAGTCGACTCACTCTCGTGCATCTTGTTACTGCTGAGTCAGGAGAAGCCTGTGAGGCGGTTACCTTGAGGTGCTTCCGGGGCTTAGCGTCCCCGCGGCCCGGTCCTCGACCTGGGCCTCCTTTTTGTTACACCCCCCTCCCCCCAGGAAGCAGCCCGTAGCAGCTGTCTAACTCCCAGGTACCTATTTACTGCTAGGTGAACAGGGCGGCACCAGGGTGAAAAGAAACTCTGTCCACTTGTTTCCGCCTCCACCGGGGATTGAACCCGGGACCTCGGGACTACGAATCCCGAGCACTGTCCACTCAGCTATCAGGCCCCAGAGCTGCTAGTGTGTGTGGTTTCCATTTGTATCTCCACCAATATGGGAGAGGGAGGGTGGGGGCTAGGGGATGGAGGGAGGATAGGGGGAGATGATCACACTACGAGAAAAAGGTAATTCTGAACCCTTATCCGCAAGTCCTGGTGGGTCATTTATCGTAATATCCCTTCCTGGCTACCCTCCCCGTTCTCCTAGGGGCCCACTAGCTCCGTGGGGCCCCTCATCCTGAGGGCCACAGGAGCCCTGGGGCCCTCTTCCCAGGGCCCTGTGGCTCCTCCGGCAGCCAAGTGAATTTGGAGTTTATTTTCGACACTCTCGGCTTTGCTTTCATAATCCAGGAAGTTTTCCATAGAAGGGCTTTCATGGGATTACTTGTGTATTGATCTGGCTGCCTCTTGTGGCCCGTGTGGCCATGCTGCATGCCTCTGTGGCCCTTGTGGCCATGCTGCATGCCTCTATGGCCCTTGTGGCCATGCTGCATGCGTCTGTGGCCCTTGTGGCCATGCTGCTTGCGTCTGTGGCCCTTGTGGCCATGCTGCACGCGTCTGAGGCCCTTGTGGCCATGCTGCATGCGTCTGTGGTCCTTGTGGCCATGCTGCTTGCGTCTGTGGCCCTTGTGGCCATGCTGCATGAGTCTGAGGCCCTTGTGGCCATGCTGCATGCGTCTATGGCCCTTGTGGCCATGTTGCATGCGTCTGTGGCCCTTGTGGCCAACCTGCATACCTGGAGAATGTTCTGGGAGTAGTTCTACTCCCCAAGCCCGGCCCGGTGCCATACTTGACGTGTCATAGCTTGGTTTAACAGGCTGTTGATTGGTGCAGGACGCAGACCCACATCCATGACAGCCCGGTGGCTCCGGTATTCCTTGCGGGAACGTGTCATATTTTTTATTGAAGATTGCTTTCGTCTAGCAATACTTCTAATGCTGGTTGGGAGGGTGTTGAACAGCCGTGGACCCCTTGATGTTGGGTGTTCTCTGATTGTGTCTATGGCACCTCTACCACTGGTTCAAATCTGTGCTTCGTTCCGTATCTTTCGCTCCAGTGTGTTGTTATTCTACTGTACCAATTTAGGACCTGACCCTCCAGTATCTTCCATATATATAATGATATATTTCTCGTCTCCTCTCCAGAGAGTACATTTTGAGAGCTTTGAGACGGTCCCAATAGTTTTATTGTGTCTATGTTTGCCGCACATGTTTTCTGTATCCCCTCTATGTCAGTCATCTCTCCCGCTGTGAAGGGGGAAGTGAGTATTGAGCAGTACTCCAGACGGGACTCTTGAGTCCTCTGGGACTCTTAACTCTCTCTCCTTCCATTGTCTTCCTCCTCCTCCTCCCTGTGGCTTCTATTGAAGTCTCTCCCTTGGATTACTACGTGCGTGGGGGGGTTAAGATGTGGGGGGGGGCGAGGGAGTCGAACCGCGGACCAAGTTGTTGCATAAGATGAATAATAATGAGCGAGTATTCTTCAGAGGAATTCAAAGACAAGGCGAGTCTTAGTGAGTTGTGAGTTAATTTCTCTCTCTCTCACACACTCACACACACACCCAGGAAGCAGCCCATAGCAGCTGTCTAACTCTCAGGTACCTATTTGCTGATAGGTGAACAGGTGCATCAGGGTGAAAGAAACTTTCGTTTGGTTCTGCCTCGGCCAGGAATCGAATCCGAGCCCTTCCCTGGAAACACAAACCGTAACTGTCTCTATTTTCCGCTTTTTACAACTTGTAATAAAGTTGTTACATCTTGGCTTAACGTGTTTATGACGTATTAGAACGTTGTTACAACTTGTTATATTGGTTGTTATAACTAGTTAGATGTTAAATCTTGTTCGAACGTTGTACCAACGTCGTAGTTTCGGTGTGTTTTTGGTGGGTTAGCACAAAGTCCCCCGAGTGCTGGCCGCCATACCTTACCAACCAAGTAAGTATATGATGCTGCCCGCATTTTCGCAGGGTTGAGATTGATGTCTCAATCTGTGTCGCAGATTGATGTCTCAATTGAGCTGTGTCTCAATTACTCTGAGGGAATTGTTCCCAGAATTTTTCTCTTTATTTATGAAAGTAGGTAAATTTGCCTCTGACATCTCTTTGGGTAAATAAAATTAGCCCTCATTTGCATGTGTAATTTACATATTCGTAATGTTTAATAAATCAGATGTTAAGCACAAGATGGTTCAGGAAATCCTGTCTCTCTCTCATATTACAAACTGCCGTATCGGTCCCATTAAGGAATTCTCCGCCGATACAGCAGAAAAAATAAATTCTCAAAATTTATTGAGATTTTAATGAAAATAAATAATATTCATTAGATAAATATTTAAAATAAATTCAAAATAAATTCTCGATGAACCTATTACTGTAATCTCTGAGTACTAGCAGGTGGATATCATACACCAGATGTCTCCGGCAGGTGGATATATATATATGTATATATATATATATATATATATATATATATATATATATATATATATATATATATATATATATATATATATATATATATATATATATATATATATAACGCCTCTTTTCATAAATTCCTTCCTATTTATATTTAATAAAACAATATGTGTTAAAAGTCAAGATATTTGTACCTGTAGTCTGAGGCAGCTTTTACCTGTAGGTAAGAGCTTAAGCATTTCTTTAATTAATTGGTTTTATTAAGCTTAACCAGAAATATATTTTATATATCGGTGTTTCTCTTTGTCTAGTGATGTAAAGATGAAATATTTTAGTTTACAGAGAGAAACTTGGATTTGCTGCTTCTCCCGAGGGTATACTTTGGTGAGGGATAGTGTCAGGTTTACTGTGGGGGAGGGGAGAGGGAGTGGTGGTTTACAGGGGTGAGGGAGAGGTAGAGGAGGTTTACAGGGGTGAGGGGAGAGTTAGAGGAGGTTTACAGGGGTGAGGGAGAGGAGGTTTACAGGGGTGAGGGAGAGTTAGAGGAGGTTTACAGGGGTGAGGGAGAGGTTTACAGGGGTGAGGGAGAGTTAGAGAAGGTTTACAGGGGTGAGAGGAGCGTTAGAGAAGGTTTATAGGGGTGAGGGAGAGTTAGAGAAGGTTTACAGGGGTGAGAGGAGAGTTAGAGAATGTTTACAGGGATGAGGGAGAGTTGGAGGAGGTTTACAGGGGTCAGGGAGAGTTAGAAGTGGTTTACAGGGGCGAAAGTTAGCTAGAAGAGTTTACAGGGGTGAGTTAGAGGAGGTTTACAGGGACGAGAGTTAGCTAGAAGAGGTTTACAGGGGTGAGTTAGAGAAGGTTTACAGTAGCGAGGAAGCGGTATAAGTACTGGTGGCAGGAGTGTGTGAGAGGTGGGCCTTGGAGGAGGCGGAGGCCCCAGCGGCCGTGGGCCTCCAACCTCTGATCGTCCTTGAAGGTTCTAACTTGGAGTATTAGGTCCTGCCACCCCCCACCTCCCCACCCCCCACCTCCTAACCCTTCCCGCTGACCCCCCCCCCCACACCCACACACCCACCCACCAAGCTGGAGAAAAAGCATGATAAACACACAGTACCTCATTAGAGTGAACAGGACGGTGAAGAACGAGTGTTCACAGTGAACATCACCATAGGAAGTACAAGGGGGTCTGACGGCTGAGTGGACAGCGCCCGGGATTCGTAGTCCTAGGGCCCCGGTTCAATCCCCCGGCGGAGGTGGAAACAAATGGGCAGAGTTTCTCTCACCGTGATGCCTCTGTTCTCATAGGTACCTGGGAGTTAGACATCTGCTACGGGTTGACGATTGATTGATTGATTGACAGATGAGAGGCAGGTCCAAAGAGCCAGAGCTTAACCCCTGCAAGCACAACTAGGTTATGTTGAGGTTATCTTGAGATGATTTCGGGGCTTAGCGTCCCCGCGGCCCGGTCCTCGACCAGGATACCTTTTAAACTAAGGGAAGGGAAAGTAAACTCTGGCTGTAAGCTAAGGAACAGGCGCCGGGTGTAAACTGTACACAATACACCTCTGAGTCTACAGCTCATAAAATCGGCTTAACAATATGAACGAAGATTAAACTCAGAAGCCGAAGGGTGTACTCACCTAGTTGTGCTTGCGGGGGTTGAGCTTTGGCTCTTTGGTCCCGCCTCTCAACTGTTAATCAACTGGTGTACAGATTCCTGAGCCTACTGGGCTCTATCATATCTACATTTGAAACTGTGTATGGAGTCAGCCTCCACCACATCACTGCCTAATGTATTCAATCTGTTAACTACTCTGACACTGAAAAAGTTCTTTCTATCGTCCCTGTGACTCATTTGGGTTCACAGTCTCCACCTGTGTCCCCTAGTGCGTGTGCCCCTTGTGTTAAATAGCCTGTCTTTATCTACTCTATCGATACCTTTGAGAATCTTGAATGTGGTGATCATGTCCCCCCTAACTCTTCTGTCTTCCAACGATGTGAGGTTTAATTCCCGTAGTCTCTCCTCGTAGCTCATACCTCTCAGCTCGGGTACTAGTCTGGTGGCAAACCTTTGAACCTTTTCCAGTTTAGTCTTATGCTTGACTAGATATGGACTCCATGCTGGAGCCGCATACTCCAGAATTGGCCTGACATATGTGGTATACAAAGTTCTGAAAGATTCCTTACACAAGTTTCTAAAGGCCGTTCTTATGTTAGCCAACCTGGCATATACCGCTGATGTTATCCTCTTGATATGAGCTTCAGGGGACAGGTCTGGCGTGATATCAACCCCCAGGTCTTTCTCTCTCTCTGACTCGAAGTCTTTCATCTCCCAAATGATACCTTGTATCTGGTCTCCTGCTCCCTACCCCTATTACATTTGCTTGGGTTAAACTCTAACAACCATTTGTTCGACCATTCCTGCAGCTTGTCCAGGTCTTCTTGAAGTGTCTTCTCTGTCTTAATCTTTCTCATAATTTTGGCGTCGTCAGCAAACATTGAGAGGAATGAGTATATACACTCTGGGAGATCATTTACGTATATCAGAAACAGGATAGGACCGAATACAGAGCCCTGTGGGACTCCACTGGTGACTTCACGCCAATCTGAGGTCTCGCCCCTCTCTGTAACTCTCTCTGCTTCCTATTGCTTAGGTACTCCTTTATCCACTGGAGCGCCCTACCAGTTACTCCTGCCTGTTTCTCCAGCTTATGCATCAGCCTTTTATGGGGTACTGTGTCAAAGGCTTTCCGACAGTCCAAAAAAATGCAATCCGCCCATCCTTCTCGTTCTTGCTTAATCTTTGTCACCTGATCGTAGAATTCTATCAAGCCTGTAAGGCAAGATTTACCCTCCCTGAACCCATGTTGATGGGTTGTCACGAAGTCTCTTCTCTCCAGATGTGTTACTATGAGGTATGAGCTACGAAGAGAGACTACGGGAATTAAACCTCACTTCGTTGGAAGACAGAATAGTTAGGAGGGGACATGATCACCACATTCAAGATTCTCAGGGGGAATCGATAGGGTAGATAAAGACAGGCTATTTAACACAAGGGGCACACGCACTAGGGGACTCAGGTGGAAGCTGAGTGCCCAAATGAGCCACAGAGATATTAGAAAGAACTTTTTAGTGTCAGAGTTGTTGACAGATGGAATGCATTAGGAAGTGATATGGTGGAGGCTGACTCCATACACAGTTTCAAGTGTAGATATGATAGAGCCCAATAGGCTCAGGAACCTGTACACCTGTTGACGGTTGAGAGGCGGGACCAAACAGCCAGAGCTCAACCCCCGTAAGCACAATTAGGTGAGTACACATACACCCCCCCCCCCCACACACACACACACACACACACACACATACAAACACACACACACACACACACACATACAAACACACACATATATATCAAAAGTGAGTAATCAAAAGTGTGATTACGTCGCACAAAAGTGTCCGGAGGCAGTAAAAAAAAATTGTATCCCGGCTCAAAATGAAAACAATGAAAAGCAAAAGAGGAATCAGTGGAATAATCGTGCATGTGAGGGAGCACAGCAACTGATACAAGAGCGGACAGGAACTACAGAAATATCAGAACACGAGAGAGGAGAGAGAGAGAGAGAGAGAGAGAGAGAGAGAGACCAGAAGGCCAGGAATGAATACCTCGGTGTGAGAAGAGAAGCCGAGAGACAGTATGAAAACGTCATGACAAATGAAGCCAAGACCGATCCATAATTGCTCCATGGTGACATCAGGAGGGAAACAGCAGTGAAAGAACGGGTTATGGAACTGAGAACAGGTGAGGACAGGTTCACAGAGAATGACGGAGAGGTGTGTGTGTGAAGAACTTCCAGGAGGTCTTCACAGTAGAACGAGGAGAGGTCTTTGAACTAAGAGAGGTGGCAACACACTAGGAAACTTTGGAATCGTTTGAAATTACCAGAGATGAGGTCAAGAGGCACTTGTTGCATCTGGACGTGAGAAAGGCCGTTTGACCTGATGGAATCTCAGCATGGGTACTAAAAGTGTGTGCAAAAGTACTTTGCGTGCCACTCCCCATGGTAGGTCACTGGAAACAGGAGACCTACCAGAAATATAGAAGACGACTAATGTAGTCCCAGTATACAAAAAGGGTGACAGACAAGAGGCACTGAACTACAGGCCAGTGTCCCTAACTTGTATATATAATCAAAATATTGAAATTTGTATTATGATATCAGCTGGTAAAGTGAATATAAACACCTGAATTTTATCTTTTCTTGCACGGTTCCCAGATACAAAATAAATAAAGATGAATGAAAAAAATTCCTAAGAACGGTCTAAAACTTAATATATTAAATAAATATTTTTGAGTTTAATATTTACATTCAAATTCTTCTAATTAATCGTTTGTTATGTATAATCACAAGATTTATAGTTTTATAAGAAAAGGAAAAGAGAGAGAGGTTTCTTGGTATTTGAAAGCAAAACCAAATTTCCCTAAATGTACAGTATATAGGGAAGAACGTCAAGACGTTTTAGACGTCATGACGTCTACCGGACTCGTCCATAATGTAGCAAATGCGTCGCAAGACGTCAGCCCTCGTCTAAAAAAACTGAATTAATATAGTTTCTTTATATTTTTTTATGAATTTCTTCTGGCATGTTTACATGCCATATATCGAAGGCCGACTTAAAAATACTTTTGATTGGAGAAAAATCAATGTTTGACTGTTATTAAAATAGCAGCTATTTTAATTTTATATGTGTTTCCTTGCAACATGTTGAGGGCCTCGTCAAGTGCAAGCTGATAGCAATACTTCTGTGTCGTGTGACGAGAAACCTATTGTTATTGTGCAATGTTGCAAGCGGCTGTGTTGCTAATACATATTGTGTTTGATATGTGCTCTATTATTTGTGTAGAAAGGATGGGGGGGGGGAGGGGTACTTTTGTTCATACGAGTAAGCATAATGTTATTTGTCTCGTAAAGTATCCCAGGTCTTTAAACTTGGGATGCTGTGAGATATCCCAGGTCTGGGGGACCTGGGATGCTCCCCCCCTCTCCTTCCTCTCCCCCCCCTCTCCACATCCCACTCACCCCTTCCAAATCCGCCATCCCCTCCAAATCCCCCTCCCCTACCACGATGTAATTTTGATGATGATCAACACCATTTTATCGTCGAGATCGTAACTTCATTAATCCAGGCACAATCCAGATACAATCCGGATACAATCCGGATAACCTTCCCTCCTCCGCACCGAAAACAATAATAAATCAACGCGCGAATCTGAAAATCATTTTTCTGTGTTGCATGAAAGTTTAATAATAAATATTTAAAGTCGATAAGACTTATTGGCCTGATTACTACTACTGTTTTATAACTGGACATGTGTATATATTTTGTCCGGGTGGGTGTTAGCGGCTGTATAATATATATATATATATATATATATATATATATATAATATTAGGGGGGGCCGTACAGCCTCTTCCACCACCCCCATTAAACCTATCTTGTTCTTCCCTCCCTTCACTGCCCACCCCCACCCCCATCTTCACCCCATCTCCCCACCTTCCCCCTTTATAACAAGATGATGAATGTCCCTATTGTTACAATATGGGTGTAGATGATCTGAGTTGCCAAGTAGCCAGCTGGAAAGGGGGGAGAGAGAGGGGTGAGAGAGGTGGAAGAGGAGTGGGGGGGGGGAGAGAGAGAGCTCTTACTATCAAACAAAACATGTGAGCGGTGCCACCACCCTGATAGGTAGTGGTGTCACCAGGTGGGACACTGAGTGCCAGCTGGCACTGGTGTCCGTCCCAGACCATCCCACTCCCCATCACCAGGTGTGTACCAGTGGTGGCAGGTGTGGGGCAATGACTCCTATTGTAGACTGATGCTACCTTGGTGGTTGTGGTGGATGGTGGTGGTGGATGAGTTATTTGTTGGTGGGTGGTTGGGAGGGGGGCTTCCAGATATGGGGTAGGGGTCAGGGGGGGGAAGTCTAGAACAGGTCAGCTCACCTGTGACTTGTATACTAATGATTAGTTGCCAATATGCCTGCCTGCCCCCCCCCCTCTCTCTCTCTCTCTCTCTCTCTCTCTCTCTCTCTCTCTCTCTCTCTCTCTCTCTCTCTCTCTCGTAGTGACTAACACTCCTGGTCTGGGGCTCGGGGGGAGGGAAGGGGGGGGGGGGGGTCAGTTTCAAGACCTCACACATTATACGGTAAAATATATTCGTGTCAGGCCGCATCAGCAGTCCAAGAGGCCGGTTAGGTAATTCAGTTGGAGGGGTGAATGGCTGAATAAATTTTGCAGGTGACTGGTTCATTCAGTAATGTGAGGAATGGGTTTATTCAGCACTGTGACTGATTGTCTTTATTTGTAACCTAGCGAGTGTCGGTGGTTGAGGAGTATTGGCGTGCATGAATATATGTTGAATATATGTGACTTGGCAGCTTGTAACCTGCATGTTCTTGTTGGGTCAGACGCCCTTGTAGGACGCTGGCAGTGTTTGTGGTGGAGGCAGCGTCCTCTCTGGGGGCCAGACGCCCATGTAGGACGCTGGCAGTGTTTGTGGTGGCGGCAGGGTCCTCTCTGGGAGTCAGACTCCCATGTAGGACGCTGGCAGTGTTTGTGGTGGAGGCAGCGTCCTCTCTGGGGGTCAGACTCCCATGTAGGACGCTGGCAGTGTTTGTGGTGGAGGCAGCGTCCTCTCTGGGGGTCAGACTCCCATGTAGGACGCTGGCAGTGTTTGTGGTGGGGGCAGCGTCCTCTCTGGGGGTCAGACTCCCATGTAGGACGCTGGCAGTGTTTGTGGTAGGGGCAGCGTCCTCTCTGGGGGTCAGACGCCCATGTAGGACGCTGGCAGTGTTTGTGGTGGCGGCAGGGTCCTCTCTGGGAGTCAGACTCCCATGTAGGACGCTGGCAGTGTTTGTGGTGGAGGCAGCGTCCTCTCTGGGGGTCAGACGCCCATGTAGGACGCTGGCAGTGTTTGTGGTGGAGGCAGCGTCCTCTCTGGGGGTCAGACGCCCATGTAGGACGCTGGCAGTGTTTGTGGTGGAGGCAGCGTCCTCTCTGGGGGTCAGACGCCCATGCAGGACGCTGGTGGTGTTTGTGGTGGAGGCAGCGTCCTCTCTGGGGGTCAGACTCCCATGCAGGACGCTGGTGGTGTTTGTGGTGGGGGCAGCGTCCTCTCTGGGGGTCAGACGCCCATGTAGGACGCTGGCAGTGTTTGTGGTGGAGGCAGCGTCCTCTCTGGGGGTCAGACTCCCATGCAGGACGCTGGCAGTGTTTGTGGTGGAGGCAGCGTCCTCTCTGGGGGTCAGACGCCCATGTAGGACGCTGGCAGTGTTTGTGGTGGAGGCAGCGTCCTCTCTGGGGGTCAGACTCCCATGCAGGACGCTGGCAGTGTTTGTGGTGGAGGCAGCGTCCTCTCTGGGGGTCAGACGCCCATGTAGGACGCTGGCAGTGTTTGTGGTGGAGGCAGCGTCCTCTCTGGGGGTCAGACTCCCATGCAGGACGCTGGCAGTGTTTGTGGTGGAGGCAGCGTCCTCTCTGGGGGTCAGACGCCCATGCAGGACGCTGGCAGTGTTTGTGACAAAGACTCAAGGAACTGCTTCCCGCTTCTCCCAAAATATTTCCACATTTTCGCTGCCTGACCAGTTTTTATAATAACCATTTGGCTCATTCGGGCACTTGGTCATCGCTCTTAGTCCCTCGGTCGTCTCAAGCAAGCCCGAACTTGCAGATCTTGTCGTATTCCCGTGAATATTTTGTATGTCGTGATCATGCTTTCATTCCGTTTCTTCCCTCCTACGGACAGGAAAAATGATACGTTTGGTAATGAGAATTTCCTAACAAGACCATAATATTGATGGCATTCTGCAAGGCACTGGTGCAATTTTGCATGGAGCTCCGTCACACATTTTGCATTTTGCATGATGCAGAGTTTGCTTCTAACATTGCCTTTCAAAGCGGGCGAGACTGCAGAGTTGGCTAGAGGGACAGAACTCCTTGACTGCGTGCGTAGAGTCATTGAAGCATGACAACTGCTGGGACCTGTTCCAAGCACTCAAAGTATCCACTATGAAACACAGGTAAGGGAGATGAGATGCTTGGCGCCGAGGGCATCTCTGCTACTTGCTCCCGTACTACGCTGCCCTGAGATGTGTGTGTGACTGAGCTGCAGCTCCTTAGGGAACACTCACTCCCTGCCGGGCCTTGTTGGGTTTGACGCCTGGCCAGTGTCAGAGGCGCCTCTGGGAACTCCCCTTCTGCCATTCTAAGGACCTTTGTTGCGATCTGCCGCCAGAAAGCGCTGGCGTTCACCTCCTGGGTTGTTCAGTAAGGCTTTGTACGGCTGGCTGTGGCCTACCAGCCCGCTCTGTGAACTCAGAAAGGCTGTTGAAAGAACTCCTTAGCTGGGTTGAGTGTTGTGGAGAATCACCAGTGTGTGTATTGAGTGTGTGTGTGTGTGTGTGACCACACACACACACTGGCTATCTGGTGTGTGATAGCCTGAGAGGCTATCTTCCTACCACACCTAGACAGCGGCTTGTTTGATGGAGAGAGCCCAGCTCAGCAGCGAGCGTGGTCACCTGATCCGACCTGACCTCTTCTCAACCTGTGAGCATTGACACTTAGAAGGTGTGACTTTATATGTGCTTAACGCCGGCAGTCTGGCGCCGCTAACATCCAGTACTCGCCTAGTTGTGCCTGCGGGGGGGTTGAGCTTTAGCTCTTTGGTCCCGCCTCTCAGGCGTAGTGTGACTGACTCTCGTTCTATGTGAAATATTAAATGCAACCATTTATGGTGTTGCATAGTGATGCAGGGAGCGTTGACTAGTGATGCAGGGAGCGTTGGTTAGTGATGCAGGGAGCGTTGACTAGTGATGCAGGGAGCGTTGGTTAGTGATGCAGGGAGCGTTGGTTAGTGATGCAGGGAGCGTTGACTAGTGATGCAGGGAGCGTTGGTTAGTGATGCAGGGAGCGTTGGTTAGTGATGCAGGGAGCGTTGACTAGTGATGCAGGGAGCGTTGGTTAGTGATGCAGTGAGCGTTGGTTAGTGATGCAGGGAGCGTTGACTAGTGATGCAGGGAGCGTTGGTTAGTGATACAGGGAGCGTTGACTAGTGATGCAGGGAGCGTTGGTTAGTGATGCAGGGAGCGTTGGTTAGTGATGCAGGGAGCGTTGACTAGTGATGCAGGGAGCGTTGGTTAGTGATGCAGGGAGCGTTGACTAGTGATGCAGGGAGCGTTGGTTAGTGATGCAGGGAGCGTTGACTAGTGATGCAGGGAGCGTTGGTTAGTGATGCAGGGAGCGTTGGTTAGTGATGCAGGGAGCGTTGACTAGTGATGCAGGGAGCGTTGGTTAGTGATGCAGGGAGCGTTGACTAGTGATGCAGGGAGCGTTGGTTAGTGATGCAGGGAGCGTTGACTAGTGATGCAGGGAGCGTTGGTTAGTGATGCAGGGAGCGTTGGTTAGTGATGCAGGGAGCGTTGACTAGTGATGCAGGGAGCGTTGGTTAGTGATGCAGGGAGCGTTGGTTAGTGATGCAGGGAGCGTTGACTAGTGATGCAGGGAGCGTTGGTTAGTGATGCAGGGAGCGTTGACTAGTGATGCAGGGAGCGTTGGTTAGTGATGCAGGGAGCGTTGACTAGTGATGCAGGGAGCGTTGGTTAGTGATGCAGGGAGCGTTGACTAGTGATGCAGGGAGCGTTGATTAGTGATGCAGGGAGCGTCAGTTAGTGATGCAGGGAGCGTTGGTTAGTGATGCAGGGAGCGTTGGTTAGTGATGCAGGGAGCGTTGGTTAGTGATGCAGGGAGCGTTGACTAGTGATGCAGGGAGCGTTGGTTAGTGATGCAGGGAGCGTTGACTAGTGATGCAGGGAGCGTTGGTTAGTGATGCAGGGAGCGTTGACTAGTGATGCAGGGAGCGTTGGTTAGTGATGCAGGGAGCGTTGACTAGTGATGCAGGGAGCGTTGGTTAGTGATGCAGGGAGCGTTGGTTAGTGATGCAGGGAGCGTTGACTAGTGATGCAGGGAGCGTTGGTTAGTGATGCAGGGAGCGTTGGTTAGTGATGCAGGGAGCGTTGACTAGTGATGCAGGGAGCGTTGGTTAGTGATGCAGGGAGCGTTGACTAGTGATGCAGGGAGCGTTGGTTAGTGATGCAGGGAGCGTTGACTAGTGATGCAGGGAGCGTTGGTTAGTGATGCAGGGAGCGTTGACTAGTGATGCAGGGAGCGTTGATTAGTGATGCAGGGAGCGTCAGTTAGTGATGCAGGGAGCGTTGGTTAGTGATGCAGGGAGCGTTGGTTAGTGATGCAGGGAGCGTTGGTTAGTGATGCAGGGAGCGTTGACTAGTGATGCAGGGAGCGTTGGTTAGTGATGCAGGGAGCGTTGACTAGTGATGCAGGGAGCGTTGGTTAGTGATGCAGGGAGCGTTGGTTAGTGATGCAGGGAGCGTTGGTTAGTGATGCAGGGAGCGTTGGTTAGTGATGCAGGGAGCGTTGGTTAGTGATGCAGGGAGCGTCAGTTAGTGATGCAGGGAGCGTCAGTTAGTGATGCAGGGAGCGTCGGTTAGTGATGCAGGGAGCGTTGGTTAGTGATGCAGGGAGCGTTGGTTAGTGATGCAGGGAGCGTTGACTAGTGATGCAGGGAGGGACTCTTGAACGACATGTTCACCCTGACCTCTGGCAGCACGCCAAGTAGGGTTCTACCCCAGGCCAAATGGGCTACCAGACGTACGACGTGTCACTTTGAAATCGGTAAAAAAGGATTAGCGCATTTCCTATAATAATACTTTAGAAATGTTGTTTTCCAAGTGAATTTGGAACCATGGATTGGATGTTAACAATCCAATCGTCAGAATATAGAATGTTGAATTAATAGTAAATTCTCATGGCCTATCAGATATCCTAGGTACTGTTGAAGTCGAATCTAACCAATCACACGGGGCTCAATTTTAAATACAGCCAATCAGAGTGCAGCAGGTTCGATCTCAGTCAATAGAGGTGAAGTATTGGAAGGTGAGGCGGGCGCTCGGGTGTGTAGGAGCCGTCAGTCCAGCATGTGCCATGGCAGGCGTAGCATGTAGCTGTCGTGGTTCTTACATGAGGTCCTATAGTTAGTGATAAAGCCGATAGTGATGGAGATGGCAGGTCCACCAGCTAGTGATGAGGGTGTTAAAGAGATGTCCACCCTCTCTCATGTCTGTTGTCACCCTTAACTCCTCTCATCTCACCCTGTCTCCTATCTCATCTCCTTCACTCCCTCCCACTTTCCTTCTCATTTGGCATTCATGGTATGTGTAAAAGATGCGTAAGGTGAGGCTGTGGCTCGCAGCGACTACACCTCACCTGTGACGTCTTCTCATACACCACATCTTTTGTCTTATCACCCAGTAATACACAATTTACATCCATATATCGACTTGACAATCCTCATAGGAATATATTACACCTACTTTGTATTATATATATATATATATATATATATATATATATATATATATATATATATATATATTAGTATATTTTGGTAGCAGTCTTTCCTGTAGACATATATTATTAAATATGACCGAAAAAGTAAGATTAATAATTCTAACACGAATTTTCTCGATCTTTCATACGTTTCTTTTCACTGTTGGTGGTAATTCAAAAATCAATTCTCCTAGAAATAGGAGAATTCAATAGACTAAATAAAAATAATAAAATAAAATAAAAATCAATAGACTAGAAATAAAAATGAATTTTGGAGAATTGATTTTTGAATTACCACCAACAGTGAAAAGAAACGTACGAAAGATCGAGAAAATTCGTGTTAGAATTATTAATCTTACTTTTACTGCGAGCCACAGCCTCACCTTACTAAGGTGAGGCTGTGGCTCGCAGCGACTACACCTCACCTGTGACGTCTTCTCATACACCACATCTTTTGTCTTATCACCCAGTAATACACAATTTACATCCATATATCGACTTGACAATCCTCATAGGAATATATTACACCTACTTTGTATTATATATATATATATATATATATATATATATATATATATATATATATATATATATATATATATATATATATATATATATATATATATATATATATATATTAGTATATTTTGGTAGCAGTCTTTCCTGTAGACATATATTATTAAATATGACCGAAAAAGTAAGATTAATAATTCTAACACGAATTTTCTCGATCTTTCATACGTTTCTTTTCACTGTTGGTGGTAATTCAAAAATCAATTCTCCTAGAAATAGGAGAATTCAATAGACTAAATAAAAATAATAAAATAAAATAAAAATCAATAGACTAGAAATAAAAATGAATTTTGGAGAATTGATTTTTGAATTACCACCAACAGTGAAAAGAAACGTACGAAAGATCGAGAAAATTCGTGTTAGAATTATTAATCTTACTTTTTCGGTCATATTTAATAATATATAAATATATATATATATAAATATATATATATATATATATATATATATATATATATATATATATATATATATATATATATATATATAATGTTGTAGCCAGAACGTCGTACTCGGCCTACTATGCAAGGTCCGATTTGCCGAATAAGCCAAGTTTTCTTGAATTTATGTATTTTTCTCATTTTTTCTTATGAAATAATAAATCTGTTCATTTCATTATTAGTTAATTTGTTGAAATTTGAGTTAAAACTAACGTAGATATGACCGAACCTAACCTAACCTATCTAAACCTAACCTAACCAATCTAAACCTAACCTAACCAATCTAAACCTAACCTAACCAATCTAAACCTAACCTAAGCTAACACAACTAAGTCAATAATTTATGATCCTAATATAATGTAATAATAATAATTCAAATAAACTAATTGGAAACAATTTATTGAAAATAAAGAATCACTCGGCCTATTAGGCAAATCGGGCTTGCATAGTAGGCCAAGAAGTGCATTCTGGCTACTAGGTACGACATATATATAATATATAATATATATATATATATATATATATATATATATATATATATATATATATATATATATATATATATATATATATATAATATGTATAAAGTTATAGCGCTCGGGTAAGTGTGGAGGAAGGAACGCCCTGTTCTGACACCAACTTGTCCGGGTTTATATAGATGATGTGATTCCATGTGATTTGTGTTCTTCTTGGCACTCTTTCAAAGATGTGTATGATGTCTGATGTTAGAACTATTTGTGTTAACTTGCAACTGCTCTATTACCTCCTTTGTGACGTGGAGCGATCTCCGATGTTTTAAATATGTTGGGGATAACGCCAGTATCTGGGCTCCGTCTCCGAAAGATGTTTAGGGTCTGTGATAGTGGTGTTTTGCACTTCTTGGTGAATATAGAATTCCAAGAGTCTGGGCCTGGTGCATAGTGCACGGGTATGCTGTCTATGGCTACTTCAGAGTAATGTGGAGTTAGGATGACATCAGATATATATATGGGTTCGAAGTTGGTGTCACATTCATAAAGAATTCATTTGCATCATTGATCTGCAATGAGATAAGGGGTTCACTGAAAACAGAATCATTCTGTGCCATCACTCATTTCAATATTTCATTCATTTCTCTGCTATCATCTGTGAAAGTTCCTTCACTCTTACGCAGGCGCCCAATGCTGGCTGTACTTTTTGTACTAGTTTTTGAATAGGAGGAAAAAGTCTTTTAGGTCGTCTCACTTATGGCCTTGTACTCTCCTTGCCTCTCCCGGATTTTACATGATTCATGCATCTTGAATGCGATCATTTCCATTTCTCCACATAGCCTTCCTTGTCGTTCTTCGCATGGAGCTTTTGAGATGTTCTGCTGTTTGTTTTCTTCGCCTATAGAGGGGACGCCGTTCTCCTTCCAGTTTGCATATATTCATCTTGTTTCCTTAGTGGTATGTGACTCAAAATATTTCTAGCGCTACTGGGCCTATTTCTAGCGCTACTGGGCCTATTTCTAGCGCTACTATGCCTATTTCCAGCGCTACCGTGCCTATTTCCAGCGCTACCGTGCCTATTTCTAGTGCTACTGTGCCTATTTCCAGCGCTACTGTGCCTATTTCCAGCGCTACTGTGCCTATTTCTAGCGCTACTGTGCCTATTTCTAGCGCTACCGTGCCTATTTCCAGCGCTACCGTGCCTATTTCCAGCGCTACCGTGCCTATTTCTAGTGCTACTGTGCCTATTTCCAGCGCTACTGTGCCTATTTCCAGCGCTACTGTGCCTATTTCCAGCGCTACTGTGCCTATTTCCAGCGCTACTGTGCCTATTTCTAGCGCTACTGTGCCTATTTCTAGCGCTACCGTGCCTATTTCCAGCGCTACCGTGCCTATTTCCAGCGCTACCGTGCCTATTTCTAGTGCTACTGTGCCTATTTCCAGCGCTACTGTGCCTATTTCCAGCGCTACTGTGCCTATTTCCAGCGCTACTGTGCCTATTTCCAGCGCTACTGTGCCTATTTCCAGCGCTACTGTGCCTATTTCTAGCGCTACTGTGCCTATTTCTAGCGCTACCGTGCCTATTTCCAGCGCTACCGTGCCTATTTCCAGCGCTACCGTGCCTATTTCTAGTGCTACTGTGCCTATTTCCAGCGCTACTGTGCCTATTTCCAGCGCTACTGTGCCTATTTCCAGCGCTACTGTGCCTATTTCCAGCGCTACTGTGCCTATTTCCAGCGCTACTGTGCCTATTTCTAGCGCTACTGTGCCTATTTCTAGCGTTACTGCTCCTATTTCTAGCACTACTGTGCCTATTTTCTGGAGGCAATAGTTTGAGTTTGCGTCATCTAGCTGATCTTCTCGACACATTTCTGGGAGGTCTTAGTTTATTCCTTCACCGTTAATAAGTTTATTAACATTGAATTTGCTTCCTCCTCTTGGATTGGCTGCACAGGTCTGCTGCCCGGCCTTGGCTTCCTCATTGTCAATACAATAAAAATAAATAAAAAACAAAAACTTGGTGTATCTGGAGCTGTCTCAGCTCCCACAGCTTACTGTACCTGGAGCTGTCTCAGCTCCCACAGCTTACTGTACCTGGAGCTGTCTCAGCTCCCACAGCTTACTGTACCTGGAGCTGCCTCAGCTCCCACAGCTTACTGTACCTGGAGCTGTCTCAGCTCCCACAGCTTACTGTACCTGGAGCTGTCTCAGCTCCCACAGCTTACTGTACCTGGAGCTGCCTCAGCTCCCACAGCTTACTGTACCTGGAGCTGTCTCAGCTCCCACAGCTTACTGTACCTGGAGCTGTCTCAGCTCCCACAGCTTACTGTACCTGGAGCTGTCTCAGCTCCCACAGCTTACTGTACCTAGAGCTGTCTCAGCTCCCACAGCTTACTGTACCTGGAGCTGTCTCAGCTCCCACAGCTTACTGTACCTAGAGCTGTCTCAGCTCCCACAGCTTACTGTACCTAGAGCTGTCTCAGCTCCCACAGCTTACTGTACCTGGAGCTGCCTCAGCTTCCACAGCTTACTGTACCTGGAGGTGCTCAGCAACCAGCCACCCTCCACCAATTACTGCAGCCTAAGCCCCCCAGGGTCCGTACTGGGGGTGGCCTGCTGCTCCCCAGTCACCACAAGAGCCGTGATAAAACATCTTCCTCCCACCAGGGATGTTGACCCCAGACACTTAACCAAATTACCAGTTCTTCAGCTCCTGTGGTCTGCTGGTTCCTGGCCCAGACCGTCTGCTGGTTCCTGGCCCTCCATTGTCTGCTGGCACCACCACCACAACCGCTGACAGCAGACACCAGCACTTCAGATCAACACAAGGCAATTTTCTGATTTTTATTTAAAATTACTAAAAAACTAATTTGCTCGTATAAATCGTTAGGTAAATTGAGTGAGAGTTGGCACTACCTGTAATGAATTAATCCTCACATAACTACGCAATTTGAGATCAGTTAACGAGGATACCCTCCTAGTTATACCTATACCTTGATATAAGTGCTATACAGATCTAGAATTGTATCATATTTTACATTACAACTCTCTCTCTCTCTCTCTCTCTCTCTCTCTCTCTCTCTCTCTCTCTCTCTCTCTCTCTCTCTGTCTCTGTCTCTGTCTCTCTCTCTGTCTTTCTCCTTCCTAAGTGCTTAGAGGAAGAGGTCGTAGGAGGAGGAGGAGGAGGAGGCAAGAGTAATGGCCAAGGAGAGACTTCTAGTATTCTCTTTGTCGCGGTTAAGCCCTTGATCTCCCCATCACACTTATGCATACATGCTCAAAATTCCCCTTGATGGTATATGAGTTTAAGGCAATGTTTCCTGCGCTGCTGCTCCTTCTTTTTTTCTCTCCGGGCAAAGAGGAGTACTTTCAATATCCTTCAAGATCAAAGTTATATAGATTGAATGAAAATGGAGGAAGGATGCTGTATTTATTTTGATCTCTTCTGACGTGTTTTTCTTTCTCCTTAACTGCCGACTTGTTCAGTTTTTTGTGTCTTGTGAGTCCATCTTAGTGGGGCTGGGTTGTGAGTTCATCTTGGTGAGGCTGGGTTGTGAGTCCATCTTGGTGGGGCTGGGTTGTGAGTCCATCTTGGTGAAGCTGGGTTGTGAGTCCATCTTGGTGGGGCTGGGTTGTGAGTCCATCTTGGTGGGGTTGGGTTGTGAGTTCATCTTGGTGGGGCTGGGTTGTGAGTCCATCTTGGTGGGGCTGGGTTGTGAGTTATCTTGGTGAGGCTGGGTTGTGAGTTCATCTTGATGCTGAATGTGTTGAGATGTCATCATGGTGATGCTGAATACCTTTGAAGATGGAGTAATCAAAAAGATTATAAACTCGTTCAAACAGAGACAGACATATGTGAAAATAAGTTGTAATCACTTACACCTTAATGGTGTATTGAGAGTGAATGCTGTGTACTGATGGTGAGGTGAATGTAAGGTAAATAACAGGAGAAAACGCCAAGCCATTACGACTATAGGGATGTGAGGATAAAGATTTGGGATAGGACGCAGGAAAGGAATGGTGCCCTTGGACGGTCGGGGATTGAGCGCGGTGAAGTGAGAGTGAGGGAGGGATGGGGAAGGCAGCGTGAGGGATGGTGGGGAAGGCAGCGGGCGGCAGCGTGAGAGGCATATGAAGACGTTAAGTGTCTTGGGGAGAAAGTGATTTTGGCAGTAAGTGTGTTGGAGAGTGAGTGGCTGAGCTTGTTGTGGCCCCTGATGGTGTGGTGGTGTGTGGTGGTGGTGGTGGTGGTGTGTGGTGGTGTGTGGTGGTGGTGGTGGTGGTGGTGTGTGGTGGTGGTGGTGTGTGATGGTGTCTGGTGGGGGTGTGTGGTAGGGGGTGTGTGGTGGTGGTGGTGGCAGGGTGTGGTGGTGGTGGTGGTGGCAGGGTGTGGTGGTGGTGGTGGTGGCAGGGTGTGTGGTGGTGGTGGTGGTGGTGGTGACAGTGTGTGGTGGTGGGGGTGGTGACAGGGTGTAACGGGGGGTGGGGGAAATAGCTCCCCATTATCCATTATCCCACCACTAGTTAACTACTCTAGAATTCCCCCAGACTTCCTACTGCAACCTCTCTAGTTCAACACCTTGTAATCTAGGTATCTGACTACCAAGGTGCTACGTCCACAAGGCATTGTACCTGATCGGCCTCCCGCCACTCTAGAGAATATTTCACTGCCACAAACGTATAATACAACCGAAAGGAAAGATATGGATAATGAAGTAAAGAGTGAGTGTTCGGGTGAGAGAGGTAGAGGAGGGAGTAGGTGGGAGGAGTAAGTAGAGTCGTCAGGTGAAAGGGAAAGGGGGAGAGAGGCGGAGGGAGAGGAGAGGGAGTAGGAAGTGAGTAGGAGGTAGAAGGGTAGAAAAGTAGAAAGTAAAAGTAGAAGTGCTGCCACCATCCATTCTAGTCAGTACATACAAGACAAGGAATGGAACTTGTCTCTATCAAAAGATGTTATTAGCATGTGTCAACTGGAATCATGTTCCATGGAAGATTCTCTAAGTCCTCCTGGGTGTAGGGGTTGCTGAAGACGCCTCCTGGGTGTAGGGGTTGCTGAGGACGTCTCCTGGGTGTAGGGGTTGCTGAGGACGCCTCCTGGGTGTAGGGGTTGCTGAGGACGTCTCCTGGGTGTATGGGTTGCTGAAGACGCCTCCTGGGTGTAGGGGTTGCTGAGGACGTCTCCTGGGTGTAGGGGTTGCTGAAGACGCCTCCTGGGTGTAGGGGTTGCTGAGGACGTCTCCTGGGTGTATGGGTTGCTGAGGACGCCTCCTGGGTGTATGGGTTGCTGAGGACGCCTCCTGGGTGTAGGGGTTGCTGGGAGAGGATACAGGATGCCTCAGCGTTCACCTCCTAGCCTCACCTAGCATTCAACCAACACGCACGAGTCCATTTACCTCACAACTCGCCCTAAGAGCATTGAATATAGCTTTTATAACTTAGTTCCCCCTGGCTTATTACGTCACATTTTCTCCTCAAGTTATGTATTCACTCTGCGTCTCTTACTAACATTTCCTTTCCTCTACTTTCATATTTTTCTATTAATAAATTTTTTGTAATATTTTTTTTGTAATATTTGTTTGTGATATTGTGTTTGAATAGTTTATTTATTTTCTTACTAATGTTTTTTTAGCATAATTGTCATATACACATCCGGTTGTGTACTAGAGACGCAGTTATGAATTCTGTCTTTGTTAGTAAATTCTTGTACCGTGTATAATACACACACGTACTAAAATATCCAGAGTATACACACACACACGTGTGACTCCCTACAACCCAGACAGACCAATGGGACAACTGCTGGCTGACAACACTATACATAATATAGAAATCAACACAGGGTACCGAAAAGAAACAAAAAAATACTCTTACGTATATTCACACCTTGGAAACATACGCAGCTGTTAAATTACACAAGATTAGCATTATATAAATACATATATACAACAAACATGAAGCTTACGAACCGCACCAATTTAGCTGTACTCACTCGCTCACACACACACACACACACACACACACACACACACACACACACACACACACACACACACACACACACACACACATCAAGAAATATAATAATAATACAGCAAAATGCCATACAATAAACTAGAATACACGTGTGTATAATACTACTTAAAATACGGCAGAAGGAATTACATTATAATAGAGGTACCGTAACACTTCAAGGTATGATGACCTCATCGTATCCAATCTGAACTGGTTAGGCTGGGTTATAACTGATTATATCTTTAAGTGAACTGATTCTTGGTCTAGTCAATATCTTGGTCAACACGCAGGCAGCAATCTCTTTTACCCTTATTTTAATCAACGTTAGCATGGTTTCTAGTCTTAGGTTCACTATTTAGTCCATCTGGGAGCTCCTGTTATTACTCGCATTGGATCATTTTGAATAACCTCAACGTTTGCCTACTGGCTAGGAGAGAGAGTAAGTAAGGCAGGCGCTGCATAATCAACCAGGGAACGAACGGCGTGTATGTAAAACATTCTTAACACTTTGTGTCCCGCTCCTAGACGAGGCCCTGTGATTGCTCTCATTATATTCAGTCGTGATTTTGCTTTCTCCTTCAGATATTGAATTTGCTTGCGAAACGTCCGCTAAAAGTTTGGTATTAATGTTTAGAGGACATGAGATGGGGGTTAACATGTGCAGATATGGGCTATATCTGAAGGGGTATTAGTGGCATCATATCATATATTGTTTACGATCAAACCAACAGCAGGTAATTAGTCAAGGAAGCCTAGTTTAACAGCTGTTATGGTGACGCTGTTTAATACCCATTTGCTTATGTCACACTCTGTGATTGTCAGTTCCTAGAAGGAAACCTAATCAACCAGGCTGTAAATCGTACGAAGACTGCAGACTGATCTAACAGCCTGGTTGACCAGGAGCCAGATTCACGAAGCAGTTACGCAAGTACTTACGAACGTGTACATCTTTCTTTTACATCTTTGACGGCTTTGGTTACATTTATTAAACAGTTTACAAGCATGAAAACTTGCCAATCAACTGTTGTTATTGTTATAAACAGCCTCCTAGTGCTTCGGAGCTCATTAACTGTGTAATAATTGTAAACAAAGCCGCCACAGATTGAGGAAAGATGTACAGGTTCGTAAGTGCTTGCGTAACTGCATCGGGAATCTGGCCCCAGGTTTGTAAGTGCTTGCGTGTAACTGCTTCGTGAATCTGGCCCCAAATCACCAACCGGGAAGCTTCCAGAGACCGGGCCGCCCGGACATTGATTCTCGGGACCACCATGGCGTAATTTGAGGTATAATTACACTGTCGTTTACCATGCAATTCATTAGTTCTTGTAAGGATTTGCAAGTCCACACTGACCACGTGACGAACGTGGTGTAATATGTCCAGATGTTGACATCACTTAACATTCAACACATTCCCGGCGCCGGCGAGAAACAATGGGCACAGTTTCTTTCACCCTGATGCCCCTGTTACCTAGCAGTAGATAGGTACCTGGGAGTTAGTCAGCAGTCACGGGCTGCTTCCTGGTGCGTGTGTGGTGTGGAAAAAAGAATAGTAGTTAGCAACAGTTGATTGACAGTTGAGTGGCAGGCCGAAAGAGCAGAGCTCAACCCCAACTAGGTGAATACAACTAGGTGAATAAATACAGCTGTAATCTGCTGTAATTGGCCCACCAGTCTAACGACAGGTGTTATCTTGTTTGTGCATATAAGTAGCAGTTTTGTAGAACCATAGCTGTCACGGGGTTGTCTCATGGTGATGTGTGGTGGCACCACCACCTGTGTACTGGGGGGTAACATAATACTCATGTGTTATTCATGTATTATTCATTCGTGAGTAACAATGTTGAGACGCTGTGTTCAGGTTTGAATAGTTTTTATTCAATGATGAATTGTTAATATCTCTGAAAGTTATCATTCCTTGTGTGTGTGTGTGAGGGGGGGGGTTATCTCGAGATGATTTCGGGGCTTAGCGTTCCCGCGGCCCGGTCCTCGACCAGGCCTCCTTTTTGTTACACCCCTTCCCCCCAAAGAAGCAGCCCGTAGCAGCTGTCTAACTCCCAGGTACCTATTTACTGCTAGGTGAACAGGTGCCCCAGGGTGAAAGAAACTCTGCTCATTTGTTTCCGCCTCCGTCGGGGATCGAACCCGGAACCTCAGGACTACGAATCCCGAGCGCTGTCCACTCAGCCGTCAGGCCCCCCTGGGTAATTAGATATGCAAATTACAGGTAAAGTGGAGCGTGGTGATGACCTTTGAGTAGGGTCATTACAGTGGAACAGACATGAATATTCACCAAGGTATATTGAGGCTTATTGTGATATTGCCTAGAGTCATTAGTGCGTCCACTACTGAAGAACTGTGGAAGACACTCAGGTAAGAGAGACGGAGAGAGACAAACAGGGACAGAGAGAGACAGAGAGAGACAGGTAAAGAGAAAGACAGATAAAGAGAAAGACAGGTAAAGAGAAAGAAGGGACGGTAAAAGACAGTAGCCGTCTAAAGAACAGAAGCGTCCCACAAGTGTGTATATTGGCAGACGGGTCAACCTGGCTCCCCAAAAAGAATACCATGTTCCTTCCTGTTATCGTAATACATTAATTCATACAAATTTGTAAAACTATCTTCACTTTCATGGTGTTATCAGGCAAGCACTCGGCTCGCCTTCCACTCTAATATATATATAGAAATTACACCAATTATTATAACGTATATACATCTTAAAATATATATATATATACCTAAGAATTGGAGTAATGTATTAAGAATTACTCTTAATGGAGTAAAGGGGTATAACTCCTTACTCTTAATGGAGTAAGAATTGATATTATTTTTTTATAAGAAGAACTGAACAAACTCGTCAATTTCCCGTTCCACGATGTTAACAACTAAGTTGTCTATATCAGGGGAAATATAAACTAATACACTAATGGCCATTCTATCTTCAGTTTAGACAGAGGGAGTCTAAAAGGTCATTCAACACGCGAATTAGTCAGAATTCTAAACTTAAACCAGCACAGGGCAAGTCCCACGGCTGTCAAAAGGAAGAAATTACCTAACGTTAAAGCCTAATTTCTTTCCCAAATACAAAATTAAAAATGACTAAAAATAAGATTGGCAGAACTTTATTTAATCAGTTTCCGAAGGTGAAGAACTAATGTGTAGCGAAGCGTTAATTGCAAATTAATTACACCAATTATTAGTGACCTAAGAATTTGACTTATTATACACCAATTATTAGTGACCTCAAACTTTACTTGGCTCTGACCTTTGCATAGTTAAGGGTTGAGGGTGTTTCGGAGGTCTCGTCGAGGACCGGGCCGCGGGGACGGTGAGCCCCGCATGAAGTACTTCATTCATAATGATGTACTGCCAGGATTCTTAGCGAAGTATCCAAGGTTTGCTCTCTGTAGGTGCAGCCTGCACATGACTGTAAAGCTGCCGCCCAGTTGGGTGGGTGTGGAGCACATGACTGTAAAGCTGCCGCCCAGTTGGGTGGGTGTGGAGCACATGACTGTAAAGCTGCCGCCCAGTTGGGTGGGTGTGGAGCACATGACTGTAAAGCTGCCGCCCAGTTGGGTGGGTGTGGAGCACATGACTGTAAAGCTGCCGCCCAGTTGGGTGGGTGTGGAGCAAGACTAGTAACTGTGTGACTCACCATAGATGTAAAGTGCCTTGTATAGTGACTGTTGTGAGCCTCTTGTTGAATCACTTGTCATAAAAAGATTATTGATATATATATGTGTTTGTGTGAATGATTGTATGTATATAAATGTACATGCATATGTAATATTAGGCATTGTGTAACCAGCTTCCCAAGATAGCCACTTGCTTAACTAAACGAACTATGGGGTTCAGTTCGTGAATCCATTACCTGCCTCTGTAACCCGTTCACCGCAAACCGGACGGGTATGGGGTGCATAATAAAGAACTTGAATAACCTGAATGTTTATTTAAAGACCAAACAATTCAAGATCACGGTAAACTTGTACATATACACCTGCGTGTGTATATTTACACGTGTGTATACACTCCTCATGCTCACTTTGATCATGAAATATTATGAACACGAGGAGTGGCAATTATATATCGCCGCGTGTTTGTGTGAAAATATATAATTACAATATATATAAACATTTAAACGCCCCCCCCCTGGCTGTGAACTATTGTCACTGCAATATTGCATATATAATTCACGGAACTTTCCAGAAAGCGCTTCTGTAACACCCCCCTACCCCCCCCCTCTCCTGGCTATACAGTGAAATTAAACCAAAACAAATGACGCGTGCCAAACATGTGGGGGAAAAAAGTGATATTGTATCTGTTAGGTCAACATTAATAAAGGGTGTGTTTAGTCGCGGCGCCCCACGCGACACCAGCCGCTGAACTGCTCGCTCACCGGGGGCGCTGGTGATTGGCTGACGGGGGCGCTGGTGATTGGCTGGCGGGGGCGCTGGTGATTGGCTGGCGGGGGCGCTGGTGATTGGCTGGCGGGGGCGCTGGTGATTGGCTGGCGGGGGCGTCCTGCTTGTGGTTGGCTGGCGGGGGCGTCCTGCTTGTGATTGGTTGGCGGGGGCGTCCTGCTTGTGATTGGTTGCCGGGGGCGTCCTGCTTGTGATTGGCTGGCGGCATTAACACTGCGGGGGGCGACGACTCTGGCATTTTACCATCAATTTTGTGTGTAAATAATGAGGAGGGTCGGGTGACGCAATCCCCGCCAAGTGAACGATTGCGTAATTCCCGTGGAATTGGCTTTGGTCAGCGGTGCAGCTTTCCTGCTGCCGTGGCGGCTGTTGCTGTTCCAGCAGTACAGCAGTAATGACAAACGCTTGATGTAAATAACAAAATGGAGGCCTGGTCGAGGACCGGGCCGCGGGGATCCTAATCCCCGAAATCATCTCAAGATAACCTCAAGATAATTAATGTCAAATCAATAGCAGGAGGCGCTCTCTTGGGCCCTATTCTACCGTGCTAATTCCACCTGCTTCTAATAGCACCATTGTAGCTCTAACTCAAGAGTTGAAACACCTTCTAAGAGAACCGAGATAACATCTGCAGATATTGCAAGATAATTGCGATATCTGCAGATATTGCAAGATAATTGCGATATTTGCAGATATAGCAAGATAATTGCGATATCTGCAGATATCGCAAGATAATTACGATATTTGCAGATATCGCAAGATAATATTTGCAGATATCGCAAGATAATTGCGTTATCTGCAGATATCGCAAGATAATTGCGATATCTGCAGATATCGCAAGTCATATCGATATTGACTGCGACAAAAAGCAAGACATTTTTATTGATATTTCCTAACTGAGGACAAAATAAATCGGTGAGAAAGGCGGGGTCCAAGAGCTAATCGCTCGATTCACGAGGAGTCAAAATACCATCCAAATACACAAGGGCAACACATATATAACATATTCCAACATGAGTTTCAGAGTTTTGCGAGAGTATAATCTGTAGAAGGGGAACTATCAGGTGAAAGCTCAAGCCATCACGACTATATAACACTGGGAAGGAGTCAGGATAAGGATTTGGGATGGGACGCGGGGGGGGGGGGGAAGAATGGTGCCCAACCACTTGTGGACGGTCGGGGATTGAACGCCGACCTGCATGAAGCGAGACCATCGCTCTACAATCCAGCCCAAGTTTTTGGACATAGAAATGTTAAAACAGATAATGGTTATTATAATCCTGTTATGCGTAATTTCCGTGATTTGTAAGTAAGTATATATATATGTGTAGCTTATATAGCTTATATATACTTACTATGTTGTTCTCTACATGTTATTAATTTAATTTTTATTACTGTCAAGTAACTGTCACCACCAGACCCGTATAACTTTTTGTTATCAAAGGCCGTAGTTGATTTCTAACTTGAAATAAGAACATAAGAACATATTGAAAGTAACTGCAGAAGGTCTATTGGCCATTCGAGGCAGCTCCTATTTATAACCACACAATATAATCCTATATATTTTATATCTATCATGTGATATTACGTCTATGTTCTATATCACCTAATACTGCATCTGTTTGATATAGATTACCTGTTATAACAGGTGTGCTCTATACATACAACACCTGGCGGTATTCTTTCCACCTGACTGTACTGCGCAAGCCAAGTACTCCTTGTACTCCCTAAACTATATCCTGTGTACTCAGTACCACAGCATACGAACCTGCGCCAAATCGTTCGCGAAGCACGCGGCGAGTGTGTTACCACTACGCCACGGACACACACACACACACACACACACACACACACACACACACACACTCATTTACGAAGTGATGTGGTGGAGGCTGACTCCATACACAGTTTCAAGTGTAGATATGATAGCGCCGAGTAGGCTCAGAAATCTGTACACCTGTTGATTGGCAGTTGAGAAGCGGGACCAAAGAGCCAGAGCTCAACCCCCGCAAACACAGCTAGGTGAGTGCAACTAAGTGAGTACACACTCACTCTCACTCGCTCACTAACTCACTCACACTCTAACCATCCCTTTCCACTGGCATTACCACAGGTGTGCCAGGCCGCCAGAGGGGGTGTCTATATCAGACTCACTTCGTGCCCCAAATAAACAGAGAGGCAGGGTGCCAAGGAGTGCCAACTGGTGCCTGGTGCTACCCGGCACTTCTCTCCTCCCGTCACCTGTGTGCAGCTCACCAGGAGTGTGTGTGTGGGGGGGGGGGGAAACATATGATAACATTATGTACAGGTAATATGTCTGGCTGTGTGTTTGTAAGGGTTTACCTGGAGGGGTTTTAAGGGTCAGGATGTGGGAGTTCACCTACTTACTGCTAGGTGAACAGACGCATTAGGTGAGAGGAAATGGGGCCCAGCCATTTCTGTTCCGCCCAACGCTCGAACCTGGAATTCTTGATTGTTGCGTCGAGAACGAACCCAACTGTGCCACCGGGACCCTTAATGTGTAGTGTGGCGTGGCAGAATGTGTAGTGTGGCGTGGCAGAATGTGTAGTGTGGCGTGGCAGAATGTGTAGTGTGGCGTGGCAGAATGTGTAGTGTGGCGTGGCAGAATGTGTAGTGTGGCGTGGCAGAATGTGTAGTGTGGCGTGCCAGAATGTGTAGTGCGGCGTGGCAGAATGTGTAGTGTGGCGTGGCAGAATGTGTAGTGTGGCGTGGCAGAATGTGTAGTGTGGCGTGGCAGAATGTGTAGTGCGGCGTGGCAGAATGTGTAGTGTGGCGTGGCAGAATGTGTAGTGTGGCGTGGCAGAATGTGTAGTGTGGCGTGGCAGAATGTGTAGTGCGGCGTGGCAGAATGTGTAGTGTGGCGTGGCAGAATGTGTAGTGCGGCGTGGCAGAATGTGTAGTGTGGCGTGGCAGAATGTGTAGTGTGGCGTGGCAGAATGTGTAGTGTGGCGTGGCAGAATGTGTAGTGCGGCGTGGCAGAATGTGTAGTGTGGCGTGGCAGAATGTGTAGTGTGGCGTGGCAGAATGTGTAGTGTGGCGTGGCAGAATGTGTAGTGTGGCGTGGCAGAATGTGTAGTGTGGCGTGGCAGAATGTGTAGTGTGGCGTGGCAGAATGTGTAGTGCGGCGTGGCAGAATGTGTAGTGTGGCGTGGCAGAATGTGTAGTGCGGCGTGGCAGAATGTGTAGTGTGGCGTGGCAGAATGTGTAGTGCGGCGTGGCAGAATGTGTAGTGTGGCGTGGCAGAATGTGTAGTGCGGCGTGGCAGAATGTGTAGTGTGGCGTGGCAGAAACGGGCGGCGCTGCTGCCCAAAATCTTGGAGATGGAGAGTCAGGCCAGCTGTGATACGGGAAGGAGCGGGTAAAACCTCCTGGGAGAAGGATGGAGGGAGGGAGGGAGGGAGGGAGGGAGGGGGGTTAGGAGGGAGGTAAGGAGAGAGATAAGGAGGGAGGGGGAGAGGGAAGGAAGGGGAGAGAAGTAAAAGAGAGGAGACTGGAGGAACAATATTAACATGTTATTTTTTTATGAGATCCATAACAAAACCGCACTTTCCTGAGAGTTCCTTCCCCCCCTTGTTGGCCTCGCCCACCCTCCAGGGGGGGGGGTTGACTTCACCCCCACCCATGTTGGCCTCCCTCACCCTCCCTCTGGGGAACACTCTTCACAGCCTTATAGTATCACTAAACTTCATTTTCTAATGTGCCTTTTCATTCTTTCCAGGTAAGCACCTCCCATACTATGGACCAGGCGGTGATAGGGAAGGTAGGTACAAGAAGAAGGAGAAGGGGTAACCCAAGTCCTCGTAGATGGGGTAACGGTGAAGATGGCAAGGATAGTGTTGCATGTCCCCCCCCCTCCCTTGATTGCAACATGTGGGCAACAGGGACTGTTGCAGGTTCCTGAAGGACCTGTCTCACAAGGTGTCCCCCACGTGGTGGGGTAGACTGGGGGGGGGGGACACCAACTGAAAAAAATCCTCCCAAAAAAATGAATTTTAATGCCCAATCGTCTCTGATACTCACTGTATCAGTCACTGTATCACTGACCATTTGAAACTTAATTGTTACGTTCAAGCACTGCTCTAGTGTCACAAAGAAAATGAATAAACAAAACTCTAAATCAAAATTAATGAGGCTTACTTCAACTTGGCAAGTACTTAAAAGTCCCAAAACTAGCAACTATCACTAGCTCTCACTAGTGTCAGTAATCCTGCAAGGCCTGAATATCCACAAGTCTTAAATGGTTCCTTGAATTAATATTTTTAGAAAGGGGAGTAAGGAGGAAAGTCTTACTTAGCTATACATTACATCCTTCGCAGCTGTTGTTGTTGTTTAAAATTGGCTACTTGGAACAAAAAGTTCCAAGTAGCACGGGCTATGGTGAGCCCGTAGTGGACTTACCTGGCACAGGAGCGGGCCAAGTAGCACGGGCTATGGTGAGCCCGTAGTGGACTTACCTGGCACAGGAGCGGTGCTGTAACTTGGCCCCTTCGCAGTGATCAAGTGACCTTATATCTTCCCCTCCTTGACATGTCGTCCCGGGGTCGCAGGAGAAGTCAAAGATGCGCCCACACTCACTGCTGATGCTGGCGTCTGTCACCGCTGCACTCACTGTTGTGGGTGTTCACTGCAGGCTTGGCGTAGTCCACACTACCTGCCCATGACTGCAGATGCGTAAGTGCCTGGTTGTGACCTCTGGGTACTAATCAGCACATGTGGCTGGATACCAGTGGCTAGAGTTGAATCACATTTGCCCAACTACTTGTGTTGGACGATAGAGCGACGGTCTCGTTTCATGCAGGTCGGTGTTCAATCCCCGACCGTCCATAAGTGGCTGGGGCACCATTCCTTCCCCCCGTCCTATCCCAAATCCTTATATCCTGACCCCTTCCCAGTGCTATATAGTGGTGATGGCTTGGCGCTTTTCCCCTGATAGTTCCCGTCCCTTCCTAGTACAATAGGCTCTCACTGCTCCACTCTGTTTACACTCTGAGTAAATAGCTGGTTGCGTTTGCGTGCGGCGACTCTCTGCGTTGCTTACCTCAGCATGTGTCGCAGTTCTTGGCTGAGACGGTCCTTAGGAAACGTGGAATTCCACGAGTTAGCTGAGGGGTCGAACGACGACCATGCACACAATCTGCTCAGGTGGATGTGTTCTGCAACCGCTACCGGCTCCTGCTTTGCGTTCACTGTCTAACTTGTGAGATAGTGCGTAACGCCTCCCTGAGGGGAGTTGAGGCTGTTCCTTCCAATGTACTGTAGTTTCCAGCGCTCAACAAGGCCTCGACGTGACGTACCACTGATGAATTCTGCGAAAATGATGAACATTCGGGTGCGTGTACTCATCCACCACGAGGCCCCGAGGCAGAGTGACACCACCTTGTCCAGTAAGAGATCACAAGCCACAATCGACTTGAAAATGGTCCAAGACGGACCGAAACGTCGTCGTCCCTTCACTTTCTAGTGTGTGGTCTTGTCAACAGGCCACGAAACTCGCTCTCCCTGATGACATAACTCTGGGTTACCTGTTGATTTGAGTGACAAGTAACCAATCATCTCCTTCATCCTGGTTGTCAGAGCCCTCGCCTCGTCCTTCTCAACCTCAACACATCTCTTTGAAAGATTACACTCCATCCGCCATCTTGGGAAAATGCCTGATAGGTTACCACCTCCAAAAAACTTTTAACTTTCTGACTGGTTCAGTAACTCACTACCTTTCTTGTAACAACCGAAACGTTCTCTGGGCCGCCCAGTATGTACATGGAGGTGAGAAAATGACTTGAAGTCAGAAAGGCACTAAACGAGACGGAAATCGTAATAATAGACAGGTTCCAGGGGACGGGGTGGAACTACACCGGGATCCATATTTTTTATTTGAGTTTCAAGTAGTATAATACATTGTAAATCTTACGTAGAGTAACATTTACACCTGGCTGCTTAAACTGAGGTGTTCCAGCAGACACCTGAATGAACACATAAGTGACAGGAGAAAGCTTTCGTGGAGACCACTAGAGATAAGGGCGCCGCAGGTAAATCCAGACATAGTTCCTGGACATAGCTGCTAGAGAAGGCGCTGCTGAACACCAGCCTCCGTGGTTATCTTGAGCTGATTTCGGGGCTTAGCGTCCCCGCGGCCCGGTCCTCGACCAGGCCTCCTTTTTGTTACACACCCCCAGGAAGCAGCCCGTAACAGCTGTCTAACTCCCAGGTACCTATTTACTGCTAGTTGAAGTGGTGAGTGATGCACTGTGCTTCAGTGTGTTAACAGTGACTGATGTACTGTGCTTCAGTGTGTTAACAGTGACTGATGTACTGTGCTTCAGTGTGTTAACAGTGACTGATGCACTGTGCTTCAGTGTGTTAACAGTGACTGATGTACTGTGCTTCAGTGTGTTAACAGTGACTGATGTACTGTGCTTCAGTGTGTTAACAGTGACTGATGTACTGTGCTTCAGTGTGTTAACAGTGACTGATGTACTGTGCTTCAGTGTGTTAACAGTGACTGATGCACTGTGCTTCAGTGTGTTAACAGTGACTGATGTACTGTGCTTCAGTGTGTTAACAGTGACTGATGTACTGTGCTTCAGTGTGTTAACAGTGACTGATGTACTGTGCTTCAGTGTGTTAACAGTGACTGATGTACTGTGCTTCAGTGTGTTAACAGTGACTGATGTACTGTGCTTCAGTGTGTTAACAGTGACTGATGTACTGTGCTTCAGTGTGTTAACAGTGACTGATGTACTGTGCTTCAGTGTGTTAACAGTGACTGATGCACTGTGCTTCAGTGTGTTAACAGTGACTGATGTACTGTGCTTCAGTGTGTTAACAGTGACTGATGCACTGTGCTTCAGTGTGTTAACAGTGACTGATGTACTGTGCTTCAGTGTGTTAACAGTGACTGATGCACTGTGCTTCAGTGTGTTAACAGTGACTGATGTACTGTGCTTCAGTGTGTTAACAGTGACTGATGTACTGTGCTTCAGTGTGTTAACAGTGACTGATGCACTGTGCTTCAGTGTGTTAACAGTGACTGATGTACTGTGCTTCAGTGTGTTTATCTATGACTAAATCTTTTTGTTGTTTTTTTCCGCCTAACGTTATGTGGACAGTGTTTGAGAGTGCTCCCATCTTCCCTCCCCTCGCCTCAATGACGAAGGATGCGGCTCTTGCATTGCCAATTACCTCTTGTTTGCTCTCTGACTGTTTGCTAAGATACCTTGTTTACCTCCGCTTCCACCACGTTCCACTCGGCAACTGTGGCATGACAAATTTGAGAAAGATTTTCAAAGTCTTCATACCAATCAGGGGTGCCCCTGTCGCCGGCATATAGCTCCCTGACAGGGGCGCCTGATAGCTGAGTGGACAGTGCTTCGTATTCGTAATCCTAAGGTTCCGGGTTCGATCCCCGATGGAGGCGTAGACAAATGGGCAAAATGTTTCTTTTACTCTGATGCCCCTGTTAAATAAATAAATAAATAGGTACCTGGGAGTTACACAGTTGCTACGGGCTGCTTCCTGGGGATGTGTGTGTGTGTGTGTGTGTGTGTGTGTGTGTGTGTGTGTGTGTGTGAGAGAGAGAGAGAGAGAGAGAGAGAAAACAAAAAGTTGCTGACAGTTTAGAGGCGGGGTCAAAGAGCCAGAGCTCGACCCCAGCAAACACAACTAGGTGAATACACCCTTAGTGACGCAACCACCCAACGTTCAAGTCATTGTCGCTCATGTGTGTATTTGAAACAATACAATGTGTGTGTATAAGTACACTAAACGCACTCGCAAGACGCACTCACTAGACGCACTCACTAGACGCACTCACCAGACGCACTCGCTAGACGCACTCACCAGACGCACTCACTAGACGCACTCACCAGACACTCACCAGACGCACTCACCAGACGCACTCACCGGGGCCAACTACCCCAGCACACAAGTGCACACAATGAGACGCAACAGACAAGGCAGTGACGCAACACCCGCGGCCAGCAATACCAACAACAAAAGTACGTATTAGAGATAAGCTGTAACACAGACTAGTGAATATGCTGCTGATTTTAATGCCCGATGCTCATATGATTAAAATAATAGTAGTGAAACTATAGGGTGAAACCTGCATATATATACAGTATGCTCCTACTAACACTACTTAGTGTTAGTAGCAGCCTTTCCATTGGGGACTTTCGACACCTACTACAATAATAATGGGTTAGAAAGGCGGGGTCCAAGAGCTAATAACTTCATTCTGTAGGCACAAATAGCAAACAAGTAACAAATGGTAAATACAAACAGTGGCAAACAAACAGGAGGAGCATAAAATTGGAAGACAATTAGGGTTAAGGGGCCGCCCGGGAACCCACACGTTAAACACAACTCCCAAAAAAGCAATACTGTAGGAGTCAAAAGTGTAGCGTAGTTGATGTTTGCAAGTCATTATCAGGACTCTTAACCCCTCCGCTGCGGGCCCCTCACTTTTACCCTTCCTACACCACTAGCTGAGGTTCCTGGTCCCGGATGGATTACCTTCCCCGTCCTGTTCCGTCTACTGTGTGTGTCTCCCTCACCCCGTCCTGTCCCGTCTACTGTGTGTGCCTCCCTCTCTCCGTCCTGTCCCGTCTACTGTGTGTGTCTCCCTCTCTCCGTCCTGTCCCGTCTACTGTGTGTGTCTCCCTCACCCCGTCCTGTCCCGTCTACTGTGTGTGCCTCCCTCTCTCCGTCCTGTCCCGTCTACTGTGTGTGTCTCCCTCTCCCCGTCCTGTTCCGTCTACTGTGTCTCTCTCCCTCTCCCCGTCCCGTCCTCTCCCGTCCACTGTGGGAAGGTATACATTATTATTATTAATCTCTAATCATTAAATTAATATACAACTTTGCCTAATAGGAATAATTCACTTGGGAAGAACTTGGGTGTTCAAATCCTTTTTCAAATTAAATTTATAATATAAATAATTTGTGCATAACTATCTGAGAGTAATCCTGCACTTTAGCTGACGGGCGGCGCCCATCATGTGGGTAGGGGGCCCCAGTGGCATGCTTGTCCAGGGCCCACAATACCCTTAAGACAGTCCTGTCAACAAGGATCATAAGTGTCTTCCCAATAGAGGCAGAAACAGCCTCAGCTCGACACAAAGAACAAGTGAGCAGAGCAACACAAGGGAGACTCAACTCTCCTTCACTGACATATTGTGAAGGTTGTCCAGGCCCCACACTCCATAACCAACTTGACTCCAATAGGTAGGTAATTGGCGGCGGGTCGAGGCTCTATAATAACAGGACCTGGAATCACCAAGCCGTTACGCAAGCACTTACGAACCTGGGGCCAGATTCACGAAGAAGTTACACAAGCACTTAAGAACCAGGGGCCAGATTCACGAAGCAGTTACGCAAGCACTTACGAACCTGGGACCAGATTCACGAAGCAGTTACGCAAGCACTTACGAACCTGGGGCCAGATTCACGAAGAAGTTACGCAAGCACTTAAGAACCTGGGGCCAGATTCACGAAGCAGTTACGCAAGCACTTACGAACCTGGGACCAGGTTCACGAAGCAGTTACGCAAGCACTTACGAACCTGGGGCCAGATTCACGAAGAAGTTACGCAAGCACTTAAGAACCTGGGGCCAGATTCACGAAGCAGTTACGCAAGCACTTACGAACCTATACATCTTTTCTCAATATTTGGCGGCTTTGTTTACTATTATTAAACAGTTAATGAGCTCCGAAGCACCAGGAGGCTGTTTATAACAATAACAACAGTTGATCGGCAAGTTTTCAACCTTGTAAACTGTTTAATAAATATATCCAAAGCCGCCAAAGATTGAGGAAAGATGTACACGTTCGTAAGTACATGCGTAACTGCTTCGTGAATCTGGCACCAGGTTCGTAAGTATTTGCGTAACTGCTTCGTGAATCTGGCCCTAGGTCTTGCGTCAGGAGCCCGCATATTGGATCATTTAGGTGTAAATTGCGTTAAGTGAATTCCCTTTTATGTTTGAAGAGGACTTAGTAGTTCTTATAATTGATGCAGCCAAGGGCTGTTAATAGACGTAATAAATTCAAACTGCCCTTAATAGTAGACAATAGATTCAGCATAAGGCTTTTAATAGACATAATAGATTCAGCGTGAGCCTATTAACAGACAAAAAACGTTCACCCTGAAGCTATTTATAGACATAATAACCAGAGATCACTGTTCTTTAGAGAACAATATAACATTCATCTTCTCCATTGTATAAAAAATCACGAGAGAACGGTAGCATACCTGGAGCATATCTGGAGCATTTCTGGAGCATACCTGGAGCATACTTGGAGTATACCTGAAGCACACCTGGAGTATACCTGGAGCACATCTGGAGCACATCTGGAGCACACCTGCAGCATACCTGCAGCATACCTGCAGCATACTATAGAGTACATACGCCATGTATGGTACCTGTGTGGGTGTCCTAAAGTGGCCCACTGGTATATGGTACAGTAGAGTACCTCACTTTAGAGTGGATAACAAGAGCTTTCCACACAAAAAAGATTCCAAGCCAATTAGGCTATTTTTAGGGTAATTGTATTCTCGCAATTTTAATATTTCCGCGTGCAAGCAAGCCCCAATTAAGCTCTCAAGTTGATAGTGTGTGTGTGGGGCTCAAGCGGGTCTGCGTTCGATCCCCGTTGGTGTATGAGGATGGCACAGTTACCTTACTTCTCATATCCTAGCTTCATTGTTCTTGTATCCCAGCTCCTTGTCCTCATGCCCCAGCTCCTTGTCCTCATACCCCAGCTCCTTGTCCTCATACCCCAACTCCTTGTCCTCATGCCCCAGCTTCTTGTCCTCATACCCCAGCTCCTTGTCCTCATACCCCAGCTCCCTATCCTCATACCCCAGCTTCTTGTCCTCATACCCCAGCTCCCTATCCTCATACCCCAGCTCCTTGTCCTCATACCCCAGCTCATTGTCCTCATACCCCAGCTCCTTGTCCTCATACCCCAGCTCCTTGTCCTCATACCCCAGCTCCCTATCCTCATACCCCAGCTCCTTGTCCTCATACCCCAGCTCCCTATCCTCATACCCCAGCTCCTTGTCCTCATACCCCAGCTCCCTGTCCTCATACCCCAGCTCCTTGTCCTCATACCCCAGCTCCCTATCCTCATACCCCAGCTCCTTGTCCTCATACCCCAGCTCCCTATCCTCATACCCCAGCTCCTTGTCCTCATACCCCAGCTCCCTGTCCTCATACCCCAGCTCCTTGTCCTCATACCCCAGCTCCCTATCCTCATACCCCAGCTCCTTGTCCTCATACCCCAGCTCCTTGTCCTCATACCCCAGCTCATTGTCCTCATACCCCAGCTCCTTGTCCTCATACCCCAGCTCCTTGTCCTCATACCCCAGCTCCCTGTCCTCATACCCCAGCTCCTTGTCCTCATACGCCCTTGTAAGCACAATATAGCCGAGCGCCTCATCCTCCTCATAATTACCTCACCATCCCGCCTTGTGTAAGTTTGGCTGTATTTTCTGTGCTTAAGTTACGCAATTAAGTTATTTTGCCTAAAGCGGCGTTTGGTTTGTTTAATGATGAGTTTTGTTTCTGTGTTAAGCTTGAGTGAGCTTGTTTGTGCTGAGGGGAGGGGGGAGGGGGGGTTGTGGGTCTGCCGTCAGCAGTGTTTGGGAACTTTTGCTTGTGGGTGTCAAGTTGACAGTGCTGGCAGGTGGAAACAAGTGTGTGACAGTGCTGGCAGGTGGCAACAGGTGTGTGACAGTGCTGGCAGGTGGCAACAGGTGTGTGACAGTCAGTGTTGGCAGGTGGCAACAGGTGTGTGACCGTGCTGGTTGTCAGTTCTTCCTGGTGTGTGCTGTTGTAGGGATGATGTGGTGGTGCTGACAGTGTTGTTGTTGTTGATCTTGTTGCTGCTGTTGTTGCTTCTGGCGTCGTGGCCGCTGCCTCCGTGCACCTGTTGCCATCTGCCAGCGCTGTCACACACCTGTTGCCAGCTGCCAGCGCTGTCACACACCTGTTGCCAGCTGCCAGCGCTGTCATACACCTGTTGCCATCTGCCAGCGCTGTCATACACCTGTTGCCATCTTCCAGCGCTGTCATACACCTGTTTGCCACCTGCCAGCACTGTCAAACACCTGTTTGTCACCTGCCAGCACTGTCATACACCTGTTTGTCACCTGCCAACACTGTCATACACCTGTTGCCACCTGCCAACACTGTCATACACCTGTTGCCACCTGCCAGCACTGCCATACCTGCCAACACTAGTTTTAAGTATATTTAATATTCACTATAGATTTGTTTAAACCTTTTCCTAATTGTAATTTGCTTGCTCTAGAAAAGTGTTGTGTTAATACCGTGTTCCACCAGACTGTTGGGGACGGAGAGAGTGAGACAGACAGACAGAGACAGACAGACAGACAGACAGGCAGTGAGACAGAGAAGGGGGCCTAAATAGTGACCATCTTGAAGGAATTTGGTAGTGTGATGGGCGGAGCTCTGACCGACTTGTTCAGGCTTGTAGATCACTGGCGCCTGCTTGTTTGTTTGTTTGTTAGTGACACCTTTGGTGCTTGTTGCTTGAGTAGCCGCGCTTTGTTGCTTTAGTGCTTGTTAAAGACAGCCTTTGTCTTATTGTAACTGGCATCTTGTTTGATAGTTTGTGCCAAGATGTGGCGCGGTTATTGGCACTCTTATTGTTACTTGGCACTTAGCAGAGTGTCAGTAACGCAAGCAAGCACACAGATGCTAGCAGGCAGGCAGTCAACTAGTCAGGCTGGCAGAGAGGCAATCGGACAAGCAGGCATCTTGTCAATCAAGCAGGCAGGCAGGCAAGCAGGCAGACAGGCAGTGAGACAGGCACGCAATCAAGCTGGCACGCAGACGAGCAGGGAGTGAGGCAGGCAGGTAGGCAGGCAACTAGTCAGGCAGCGTATGGTAGACTGCTTCTATTACGCTTGCAAGCATTCACACGCAAGTTGTAAGCAATTGCATGAGCCGCGGTTGTAACTCCGGCTGCAACAAGCTATTACAAAGCAAGTCGTGGTAGTTAGCACCGAGATATCGTTACTGGTAAGCAATGGGTGACAGGTTGCAGCATTCAGGGATCGTTGGAGGTCGTTGCAGGACCTGCCGACAGCTTCACGGGACGTGGATTGCAAGTAATGGCTGCAATACTGCACCAAGGCTGTCTGATGCTAATGTGTATAAACGAATTACTCTTTGCATCATTGCTATTCTAAGTCACGCGAGGAGCAGGAGACGAGTGCAATCTGGGATGAGTTCGTTCACTCGGCTAGCACGACCCCTGGAAGTTGTTCACTCAGGTAGGCCGGATGGCCTTTGTATATCTCTTTTGTACTCTGAATCTTTGGCCCCGACACACACATCCTGTGTAATGTAATTATCGCCTGTCTGTACCTTTGTAGTCATTCGGCTTTGTTTCTGTCTCTAATAACGCTTGAGGGTGCCTTTGGGGGGTAAACGACCCCCAGGTATAAGGAAGTACCCTTATACTCCACTTACTTCCCCTACATGTGAACCAGGTGCTCCATACCCATGCCCTGGTACCCTGCTTCCTTCCCTCCTACATACCGCCACGTGGCGTGGCCAATTCCCCTAAGTGTGGAGATAGGAAATTTGGTGGGTACTTGACGTCCCCCCCCCCCCTCGTGGCCCTCTCTGTGGCCCTCCCTGTGGCCCTCTCTGTGGCCCTCTCTGTGGCTCCACTTGCTTTCCTAAGGCTGTGGTGTGGCCCGCTGCCTCCCCCAGTGCCTAGGTGTGGCCCGCTGCCTCCCTCAGTGCCTAGGTGTGGCCCGCTGCCTCCCTCAGTGCCTAGGTGTGGCCCGCTGCCTCCCCCAGTGCCTAGGTGTGGCCCGCTGCCTCCCCCAGTGCCTAGGTGTGGCCCGCTGCCTCCCCCAGTGCCTAGGTGTGGCCCGCTGCCTCCCTCAGTGCCTAGGTGTGGCCCGCTGCCTCCCTCAGTGCCTAGGTGTGGCCCGCTGCCTCCCTCAGTGCCTAGGTGTGGCCCGCTGCCTCCCCCAGTGCCTAGGTGTGGCCCGCTGCCTTCCCCAGTGCCTAGGTGTGGCCCGCTGCCTCCCCCAGTGCCTAGGTGTGGCCCGCTGCCTCCCCCAGTGCCTAGGTGTGGCCCGCTGCCTCCCCCAGTGCCTAGGTGTGGCCCGCTGCCTCCCTCAGTGCCTAGGTGTGGCCCGCTGCCTCCCTCAGTGCCTAGGTGTGGCCCGCTGCCTCCCCCAGTGCCTAGGTGTGGCCCGCTGCCTCCCCCAGTGCCTAGGTGTGGCCCGCTGCCTCCCTCAGTGCCTAGGTGTGGCCCGCTGCCTCCCCCAGTGCCTAGGTGTGGCCCGCTGCCTCCCATTACTCAGGAGACACTTGAAAAAGCACAAAGCAGAACTCTAGCCGAGCTCAGCTACCAATCACCACAAATGTGTTGACTCAGGTTTAATAGTAAACCGGTCCGAGATCAGCCAATCACGAGGCCACACATCTCTCAGGTAATGAGGCACGAAACGTTCAAACTTACCTGTAATGACCGAACTGCTGTGTCCGGGGGGAAATTATGTGGAAAATGAAATAACTGGACATTGGCACAGTGCCACACATTGATGGGGGTGCCAGAGGGGGGGGGGGTTACCTTGATGTGTAGGGGAGAGTGAGAGGGCTCTAGCTCCGGGTTCCCAGCCTGCTGGCCTCGTTGTACCTGATGCGTTGAAACTATTCTGGCGCGCTAGTTATTTGTTGGATCTGGATCTTGTTGGGGATGGAGGTAGGTTGTTTGACCACCCGCGCGCGCGCGCGTGTGTGTGTGTGTGTGGTGTGTGTGTGTGTGTGGTGTGTGTGTGTGTGTGTGTGTGTGTGTGTGTGTGTGTGTGTGTGTGTGTGTGTGTGTGTGTGTGTGTGTGTGTGTGTGTGGTAAATGATGAGGGTAACCTTGTGTGTGGGTTATGGGCAGGTGAGCTAGTTCTGCGCTTGTAATAGGTTGTCGTGTTTGGTTGTGGGGTGTGTTCTCACAGCAGGGTAGGCTGGCGTGGTTGTGGTGGCGTGGTTGTGCTGACGTGGTTGTGGTGGCGTGGTTGTGGTGGCGTGGTTCGGCTGACGTGGTTGTGGTGGCGTGGTTGTGCTGGCGTGGTTGGGCTGACGTGGTTGTGCTGACGTGGTTGGGCTGACGTGGTTGGGCTGACGTGGTTGGGCTGGCGTGGTTGTAAATTATAGAGAATGCAGAGTCGACACGCAATGTGAAAAATGTGCAATGACAGGCCAGATGTTGGTGGTGTTGGCGGCCAGGTGGTGTGGGCGGCCGGGTGGTGTGGGTGGCCGGGTGGTGTGGGTGGCCGGGTGGTGTGGGTGGCCGGGTGGTGTGGGTGGCCGGGTGGTGTGGGCGGCCGGGTGGTGTGGGCGGCCGGGTGGTGTGGGCGGCCGGGTGGTGTGGGCGGCCGGGTGGTGTGGGGGGTGGTTGACCTATAATTACGTGGTGGTTGAACACAAATGTGCAGTATTGTCAACATGACATTTGGGTGGGGGTGTGTGGAACAAGCCATCAACCCCAGGACGCCACCCACAACAGTCGGCTAACTCTCGAGGTACCTGTTTACTGCTAGGTGAACAGAGGCATTAGGTGAAATACAACCTGTCCTCAGAGCGCGTTAAAAGCAGCGGCCGTCTCCACCACAGACCATTCATTAAATTATAACATTCTGATGGGCATTAACAAGGTTTGTTCTCATATATCAATTACCATTATTATATATCATATATCAATAAGTTCATTCCATCCAGCGGTCGACCCCGAAGACGCATTCATCAATTTTACCGTTCTCTTCATTCAAAACAGGAATTTTCTCAAAAATAAATTAATAAATTTATATTATAATAGCATATTGTGCATATATAGGCATAGGTTAGGTCAGGTGTTTAGGTTCTGTTGGCGATTATTTGTATTTGTAGTACGTGGGTGAAGCATTTACAGCGTTGTGGTTCGAACACAAGTCGTCAGTGAAGCACTTGTTCCGGAAGTGTTCGAACGTCAGCAGTTGTGAGTCGTGTGTAAACCGTTTTTCATTCATAAACAGCTGGGGTTTGGCGGTTAGGTTAACGAGCATTTGCCCTTTGTTGACGAGGACTGGTTGGGTGAACTGTGTCCCTCTTCCCCCCCACTAAGAGGGGGGGGTAACGGGTGGGGGCAACACATGACTGCTGAGATTAACACTCACATGATGGGTTCATGCCGGCGAGGCGGCAGCCGGCGCCTACCCTCCCCTGATCAACTGCCAGGCGCCAGGCCTCGCACGGCACTGGCGGGTGACTGTCCTGTCTCGCTCATGCCTCCTCCCTCCCTCCTCATTCCTCCTCCCTCCTCCTCCCTCCCTCCCTCCTCCTCCCTCCTCCTCCTCCTCCTCCTGTACCCCTCATATACTAAGATAAACAACGTGTATCAAGATTATAAATGGCAAACAAAGCGTTTGGACATGTTTCCTTTCTCCTGCTGCGTCTGTTCACCTAGCAATAGATTCTTAAGCACAAATAGGTGAACACACACACACACACACAGGCTCCTGGAAGATAGCGCGCAGGACTCTTAATTCTGTGGCGCGGGTTCGATTCCCGCACCAGGCAGAAACAAATGGGCAAAGTTTCTTTCACCCTGAATGCCCCTGTTACCTAGCAGTAAATCGGTACCTGGGAATTAGTCAGCTGTCACGGGCTGCTTCCTGGTGTGTGTGTGTGTGTGTGTGTGTGTGTGTGTGTGTGGTGTGGAGGAAAAAAAAGTAGTTAGTAAACAGTTGATTGACAGTTGAGAGGCGGGCCGAAAGAGCAAAGCTCAACCCCCGCAAACACAACTAGGTGAATACAACTAGGTGAATACACACAAGTGCATCTATTATGTAAGCGCTAGTAGATAAGCTCTGGTAAATACGCACTGGTAGGTAACCACGCATCATGTACGTCAAATAAGGCCATCACGACGTACGACTGGCACGTGCACGTCAAAATAACGGCCTCAAGACGCACACGTGGCGCGTCCGTTACAGCCACAGAAAACGGGAGTTCACATTGCGCGGGGAATTTTGAAAACCGCGGCAAGTCTTCAGCCAATTTAACTTGAGCCGCGCTGCCAGACCTCCATTCACTACGGTCTAAATTATTCCCAATGAGAGGGGAACCAGGCACTCAGGACGAGGGGATGGGCTGGGCTGTAACCTCGCAAATTGGCTTCATTTTAATATTGCATTTTACTTGGAAATCTCTACAAATGAGCTTGCTTTACGCTGACAGTCGTTTCTTCTTCCAATTATAGTTGGCGTTTGTAGATTTGTCAGTCCAACAGTGTTATTTGTACTGCCTCTGCCTTTATCCAACTGCCTCTCACCCTTCCTCTTACTCCAGCTGCCTCTCACCCTCCCTCTTACTCCAGCTGCCTCTCACCCTCCCTCTTACTTCAGCTGCCTCTCACCCTCCCTCTTACTCCAGCTGCCTCTCACCCTCCCTCTTACTCCAGCTGCCTCTCCGTTCCTCTCCCGCTGACTTTCTCCATCACAGCCGTGAATACAAATTTAGTGATGGATGTCCAGCGACCAGATTCCACCCAGCACCAGGCCGCCCACACCACCCCCACCCAGCACCAGGCCGCCCACACCACCCCCGCCCAGCCCCAGGCCGCCCACACCACCCCCCACCCAGCACCAGGCCGCCCACACCACCCCCACCCAGCACCAGGCCGACCACACCCCCACCCACCCAGCGCCACTCCTCAAGCGGGAATTGCCACAATCTGTACACCAGTAGATTGACAGTTGAGAGGCGGGACCAAGGAGCCACAGCTCAACCCCCCCCCCCCCGGTAAGCACAACTAGATGAGTACAATAATATTTGTACCAACCATCAGCTGATACTCCCCCAGCACTCGGGAACAAGCCGGGAGGTTTCAAATTGCAGAGTCCAAAGTGGACTTGGGCCATTCCTTACCTCAGCCTCGACATATTATGCCGGGTGATATTTGTCTTCTTCCGCCCGAGGCAAATGTGGCGGTGAGGACCACAGGCTTTGTGGCCGTCACTCCTGAGGGCCGTGTGGGCGTCACTCCTGAGGGCCGTGTGGGCGTCACTCCTGAGGGCCGTGTGGGCGTCACTCCTGAGGGCCGTGTGGGCGTCACTCCTGAGGGCCGTGTGGGCGTCACTCGTGAGGGCCGTGTGGCCGTCACTCCCGAGGGCCGTGTGGGCGTCACTCCCGAGGGCCGTGTGGGCGTCACTCCCGAGGGCCGTGTGGGCGTCACTCCCGAGGGCCGTGTGGGCGTCACTCCCGAGGGCCGTGTGGGCGTCACTCCTGAGGGCCGTGTGGGCGTCACTCCCGAGGGCCGTGTGGCCGTCACTCCTGAGGGCCGTGTGGGCGTCACTCCCGAGGGCCGTGTGGGCGTCACTCCCGAGGGCCGTGTGGGCCATGGAGTTCCCCCACAGACGGGTTCGACCCACGCCAGCTGTGGGGCGGGTAATTACCTACCATTACAGAGTTGAGCTTCAGCTCTGATTTCCACTTTGATCGTCTAATGCAAACTTCAGGATTCATTTGTTTCTTATGATAACTATTTTTAAGATTACGGATAAGATTATGTTCCCTTCCTGATTTCTCTGCGTCTGCCGTACGTGTAGGTGTTCAGTGCTCAGGATCACTGAGCAAGCACACGTCCTTGGCCAGTCTGCGTGTGCGCCTTCCATGCCACGACAGCCAAGTTGTCTTTGTCACTCAACATTCTATCTTTGCCAGCATTATCGACGCCGCTAACACTTCTACTCCTGCGGGGTTTGTCCCCTCAGGGTCGTCTTAGATTGGAGTACGTGAGGGGCAGGTCCCTCAGTCTGTCCCTGTAGCCAGCCTGTTTGTCAAGTCCCGTGACCAGGTCCCTTAGGCTCCTGACTTTTATTTGTGCTTTTAGAGGCGTTGGGGGGGGGGTCTATTTTGGGGCTGTTTGCTGTTAGTGTTGTGGTGTTTCTGTGGGTGCTAGAGTCCTCTTTTACCTCTTAAAAGAGGTACTGGAGGTCGTGGAAGGGACACCAGGTGGTGGTGGTGCTGGGAACCGAACCTGGTTGACGTATATATAGTAAGAGTCCATAGGAGACTTGCTGTGAGCGTGTGGTTGATGTGAGGGCTGGACGCACGGTGCGGGGAGCACACCCTGTCTGTCTGTCACCAGCTGAATCCCATGGCTTGAGGATTTTTGTGAGTAGAATAGAGCCCCGTTGGTGTCTGAACTTAATGTTTACAATTATTAAACAGTTAATGAGCTCCGAAGCACCAGGAGACTGTTTATATCAATAACAACAGTTGATTGGCAAGTTTTCATGCTTGTAAACTGTTTAATAAATGTAACCAAAGCCGTCAAAGATTGAGGAAAGATGGACACGTTCGTAAGTGCTTGCGTAACTGCTTCGTGAATCTGACCCCAGGGGTCTTTCCGGCTCTTAGGCTCTCATATCCGTCCCGTACTCATAGCTGACTCATGAGGAACCCATCAAATTCATCAGCCAGTGTATATATCTCTCTTGGCCTAATTCCAAGGTGAGACCAAGAGATCCAACTTGCAACTGGTGTTGGTCTGTGAGGACTCATAACTAGGGGCAACAGGCACCGTGGGTCTGCCACCTGTCTGCCTCGTGGGTTTCATATCCCGGCTGGAATGTTGGTGGGTTGGTGGGGTGGAGGTGAGGAGGGCAGTCCCTCCTTGGTGGGGGTTGAGGGGGTGGGCAGGAGTCCTTGTAAACCCACAGCTGACAAGACACATTCTTGTTTGGTTTTAATATTTTACGGTATTTTCCCCTCCCGTCCTCCCCTCCCCTCCCCCCCAGGTGCTGGCGCCCTGCGTCCTAAGTGGTCACAGTCTGGACATAATGTTACCCGCCATTTAAGGTTTCCCTGCTGAGAGTTCTTGAGGTGTTCTAAGTTGTTGTAATGCCTTGCTTGGTCCTTGGTCCTGGCTGGGGCGGCCTACATCTACAGTGTTGAGAAGTGTGAGGCCTGTGGGTAGGGTCCTCCCCTTCACCGCCAGTGGGCAGCGACTCTTGAAATCGAGAAGCAAAACTCGAAAAGGAACTTTGCAAGAATGTTGCCAAAGAAACAGAAGGTGGAAGAAAACTTGAGGAAGCTTACCAAGAGGTAGATGGAAGCTTGTAGAAGCTAAGCAAGAGAGAAGAGGTAGAGAGAACCTGCAGGAAATCACCAAAATACCTCGATTGAGAGGAAGGGCACTTGAAGGATGTTTGGCAGTAAGAGAGAAGACGGATGAGGACTTATCACCTCTCAGAGTGTCGCCCACGACGCTCACGGCCATCTGAGTGTATCCTCTTGAGACGGTATATTGACCTTCTGACGAAACTCTGTATACTGACTGTGAATCACGCCTTCCAAGATGATGAGTGTGTGACCAATCACCGGCGCTGTTGGCGCACCCGGTTAACCCCCCCCCCCCCACGCGAACTGGGTCCACCTTGACCTCGGGGTCAAATCTACCTCAGTCTTTCCTCGTCTCTAGACCTGAGACGAATAAAGATAGTGTTTGGTTGGTCATAAGTGAAGCGAGGCGGGCGGGCCCTGGTATCAGGAACACCCCCAACTAAAAATATACAACATATTGAACACACGGCTCGCCACGGCACTTATTAATTTATATTTTTACTGGCGTGTTACTGATATACTTTATGAGTGAGGCTCAGTGTTGTGGTGTGAAGTTCAACGAGTAAATATATTTGAATAGTGTTGGTTTTTATATAGTATTTTTGGATAGGGTTATCCTTGTGTGGGCCCTAAGCCTCTGGTTGATCCTGGGATAATATGCAGGGCAGAAGAGAGGGATAATATAGGATAGGGATAATATGCAGAGGAAGTAGTGTAGCGATATAAAAGAGGGAGGATTGAATTGCCTTCAGATGCAAATCATGGAACAAAATTATGGATGCAGTGAAAATTGGAGCGTGGATAAGATAGTGAGGGCGAGAGAATGATAGGGAAGAGCAGTGGGAATGATGAGACATTTGTGGAGAGGAGATATGAAAGGCTCCGAGAGGGGGGGGGGGTAAGGGGGGTCACAAGGGGGGGGGGGGAATGTGATCAAATTTCCATAAAAACAACTTTTTCTTTGCTGACACTCGAGCATTTTAATGATGAAGTCAATACCATGAGAGATGTCTTAGAGGTATTGATCGCGACGCTGAACCAAGAAAACATTAGGTCAAAGTGGGAGCAGCGGCGTGTAAGAGCCGGACATCGATCCCCGGAACCACGTCAAAGGTGTGCCATTCGGGGTGATGCTAATTAACCGTGACGAGTGCCTAATTAAGGGCTCACACCTGGCTCTAAGACTACCTGTCAGGGACGGAGGCTAGCGGCTGTGGACCTATTTAGGACGGTCTGTGGCTGTTTGACCAGGGCTCCTAAGCTTAGGGTGATCTTTGGGGGAGGGGGGGTGGGCACGTGAAGGCAGCTTAGTGGGTACGTGTGGTGATCTTGGTGGGTAGACGAGGGCAGCTTAGTGGGTACGTCTGGGTACGATATCGTGACGATATTGGTACAACTGGTGAAGACAGGCTCCTTGTACTTATAGACTTACCGATGCCCCCTCCGGCCACGACTGACCTTCCCCAAAATGCAACCCACAACAGTTCTCTAACTCCTGGGGGCATTTATTTTACTGTTAGGTGAATAGATGCATCAAGTAAAAGGAAACGTTCCCAACCATTTCTATCCTTCAAGGAGGGGATTGAACTCTGGTCCCTAGAACGTAGCCCACTATGTTACAGCACCCTCTATAACGTCCCTCCCCCCCCCCTCTCTCTCTCTCTCTCTCTCTCTCTCTCTCTCTCTCTCTCTCTCTCTCTCTCTCTCTCTCTCTCTCTCTCTCTCTCTCTCTCTCTCTCTCTCTCTCTCTCTCTCTCTCTCTCTCTCTCAATTCCTACTCTTCACAAATAAATACTTGAAAACATTAGATCAAAATTATCTATTTCAAATTTCCTTTGCCCATTAGGTAAGGAGATTTCGTCGGTCTTATGCAGCGCTTCCCATTAAGAGTCCATCCTCGGGGTCTACCTACTCAAGTCCTGGGTCTATACCTACTCAAGCCCTGGGTCTATACCTACTCAAGCCCTGGGTCTATACCTACTCAAGTCCTGGGTCAATACCTACTCAAGTCCTGGGTCTATACCTACTCAAGCCCTGGGTCTATACCTACTCAAGCCCTGGGTCTATACCTACTCAAGCCCTGGGTCTATACCTACTCAAGCCCTGGGTCTATACCTACTCAAGCCCTGGGTCTATACCTACTCAAGCCCTGGGTCTATACCTACTCAAGTCCCTGGGTCTATACCTACTCAAGTCCTGGGTCAATACCTACTCAAGTCCCTGGGTCTATACCTACTCAAGTCCTGGGTCAATACCTACTCAAGTCCTGGGTCTATACCTACTCAAGCCCTGGGTCTATACCTACTCAAGTCCTGGGTCTATACCTACTCAAGCCCTGGGTCTATACCTACTCAAGCCCTGGGTCAATGCCTACTCAAGCCCTGGGTCTATACCTACTCAAGTCCTGGGTCAATACCTACTCAAGTCCTGGGTCAATACCTACTCAAGTCCTGGGTCTATACCTACTCAAGCCCTGGGTCTATACCTACTCAAGTCCTGGGTCTATACCTACTCAAGTCCTGGGTCTATACCTACTCAAGCCCTGGGTCTATACCTACTCAAGTCCTGGGTCTATACCTACTCAAGCCCTGGGTCTATACCTACTCAAGCCCTGGGTCAATGCCTACTCAAGCCCTGGGTCTATACCTACTCAAGTCCTGGGTCAATACCTACTCAAGTCCTGGGTCAATACCTACTCAAGTCCTGGGTCTATACCTACTCAAGCCCTGGGTCTATACCTACTCAAGTCCTGGGTCTATACCTACTCAAGTCCTGGGTCTATACCTACTCAAGTCCTGGGTCAATGCCTACTCAAGTCCTGGGTCAATACCTACTCAAGTCCTGGGTCAATACCTACTCAAGTCCTGGGTCAATACCTACTCAAGCCCTGGGTCAATACCTACTCAAGCCCTGGGTCTATACCTACTCAAGCCCTGGGTCTATACCTACTCAAGCCCCTGGGTCAATACCTACTCAAGCCCCTGGGTCAATACCTACTCAAGCCCTGGGTCAATACCTACTCAAGCCCTGGGTCAATACCTACTCAAGCCCTGGGTCAATACCTACTCAAGCCCTGGGTCTATACCTACTCAAGCCCTGGGTCAATACCTACTCAAGCCCTGGGTCTATACCTACTCAAGCCCTGGGTCAATACCTACTCAAGCCCTCGGGCTTATATACGAGCACCAGACTCTAAGCTGCATTATAGACAAGCTTGGGCAAGCAAGTCATTTATTATAGGGCAATGTTAGCCTTCCCAATTATCATATATAAATAGTAAATGGTCGCGGGCGTGCTGAGTGGGCTTCGTTGGTAGTTAGCTCCTGTTTGGTGTGTGATTAGAGTCTCGTGTCTTGTTAGTTAGTTATTGTTGTTACAGCCTCAACGGTACAACTGTTTGCCTAACAACCCAAGATCATGAGACACATTTGATGACAGCATCCAGTCCAACCACTTGGGTTGGACGGTAGAGAGACGGTCTCGCTTCATGCAGGTCGGCGTTCAATCCCCGACCGTCCACCAAGTGGTTGGCACCATTTCTTCCCTCCGTCCCGTCCCAAATCCTTATCCTGACCCCTTCCCAGTGCTATATAGTCGTGATGGCTTGGCGCTTACCCCTTGCCTTCCTAGCTTGAAGCCTGACACCACAGCGTGCATCAGGCATAAGCAATTCAAGACAATAAAATGTTTGCCATTGCGACCAGTTTGCATCTTGTGTGTCATGCAGACGTCTGCTGCCTGGGTGGTGGGGCCCAGCCGTCTGCTGTCTGGGTGGTGGGGGCCCAGCCGTCTGCTGTCTGGGTGGTGGGGGGCCCAGCCGTCTGCTGTCAGGGTGGTGGGGGGCCCAGCCGTCTGCTGTCTGGGTGGTGGGGGGCCCAGCCGTCTGCTGTCAGGGTGGTGGGGGGCCCAGCCGTCTGCTGTCTGGGTGGTGGGGGGCCCAGCCGTCTGCTGTCTGGGTGGTGGGGGGCCCAGCCGTCTGCTGTCAGGGTGGTGGGGGGCCCAGCCGTCTGCTGTCAGGGTGGTGGGGGGCCCAGCCGTCTGCTGTCTGGGTGGTGGGGGGCCCAGCCGTCTGCTGTCTGGGTGGTGGGGGGCCCAGCCGTCTGCTGTCAGGGTGGTGGGGGGCCCAGCCGTCTGCTGTCAGGGTGGTGGGGGGCCCAGCCGTCTGCTGTCTGGGGTGCTGGGATTAAGCAGAACCTCGTCATCTTTGAGGAGGCGGAGACGATAGCGAGGACGCAGATCCTGGCGAAGATGTGTAAGGAAGGCCATCGTTGCTGCAGACTAATCAATATACTGCTGTCTGCTGAGAAATTTAGTTTTCAAAGGGAACTTGAAGGGAGACCTCACGACCGGGATTGCTTCATCTTGGAGGAAAATGGTGTTGTTTCGTGCGACGGGAGGACAAAGGTAACTTTCCCGGGTAGTTTGGTCGGCGGCGAAGACCTGTGTAGACAGGTCGTTAGTGAGACGCACCTCTCTCATGAACTCTCAATTACTTGGACTGGACGGTAGAGCGACGGTCTCTCGCTTCATGCAGGTCGGCGTTCAATCCCCGACCGTCCACCAAGTGGTTGGGCACCATTCCTTCCCTCCGTCCCATCCCAAATCCTGACCCCTTCCCAGTGCTATATAGTCGTGATGGCTTGGCGCTTTCCCCTGATAATTCTCTCTCTCAGGCGCAGATGGCTACTCTTGTGTATCTGGTGTTTGTACCAGCAGTGTCGATCTCTTAAGCTCTTGGGCCCCGCCTTTCTAACCGTCGGTTTATAATTAAAGTTTGTCTCTTATGCATTGAAATCCTATGTTACATTTTCCCTAATATGGCAAATAGAAGGGAAGTGAAGGAAAGTATTAGGGGAAAGCGCCAAGCTATTACGACTATATAGCACTGGAAGGGGTGAGGATTTGGGATGGGACGGAGGGAAGGAATGGTGCCCAACCACTTGGTGGACGCTTGCGATGTTTTAGCACATAAGGAACACTTACTGACTCAATATACAGATGTGATGCAGACGAGGAGTCACAATAACGTGGCAGAGATGTTGACCAGACCTCACACTAGAAAGTGAAAGGACGACGACGTTTCGGTCCGTCCTGGACCATTCTCAAGTCGATCGTAAGCTTTTAAGGGTTGATAAATGTTAATCTTCTTGTTTGAGGAGCTGTTCACTTGAGACAGTTAAGCAAGTCCCAGCTGTGTCTGGGTACAAGTGACAGGATGAACAACCCAGCGGGTTTTCTTCCTATTGGGGAGTGTTGTACATTCTGCTATGGCGGTATGTTCACTCACAAGATGAGTGGCGCTGCCCAATAAACTCGCCCCTCGGGGCAAAATTTAAAAAAATTTATGTGTCCCCAGGGGGGGGGACATCAGGCCATGAGCTCCCTCACCAACAATGCCCCCAAAGCCCACCCCACCCCACACACACACACAAGTTGAGGACTGTGGTCACACTACAAATCATCTTGTCCAGCGTGGTGGTCAAGGATCTCCCGTGTCCACCGTGGCACTTCAGACACGTAGTTTGTCCCAGTCCGTCCTCCTGGGCTGTAGGAGACTCGAACTCTGCACCTCAGGCGTGTGTGTGGTACAAGATCACACATGATAACACATAACACATGACATGAACCCTCTCCCCCCTGGCATACTGAGTGGGTGAAGGGCTGCCCCGCCTTCCTGGGGTGTTCCCCTGGGGTGAACAAGTCGTCTTCACCCTTAACGACCCAGCTCAGATCACCCCCTCACTGTTACAGTCGCCGCTGGTCATCGGACGTCGTCGTCGTCGCTGGTGGTGGTGGTGGTGGCGGTCGTTGCCACCAAGCAAGAATATTTATCTAGTGACGTCGGCATATATGCATGCAAATTATGTCACGTTTTGCGCGGGCGGGAGGCTGAGAGCAGCGCCCAGTTCCTGCTGGGTTGACTGGCCACCAGTACACGCCCGCCTCAACCCTCACCATTACCTGCTTGATTTGAAGTAGATACCCATACCTGCTGCATGGGTAACAGCTTCTCCTCCATATCGACTTACCCGGGTTTTGCGCCCTGAGTCTAGGCATCCAGAGCACAACTCCATAGTTTCCCAAGACTGCAGTGTGCCTACTGCCTTCCGTTACCTACCTACCATTACCTTCATCCAGCAGGTTACCTTACCTCGAGGTTACCTTGAGGTGTTTTCGGGGCTTAGCATCCCCGCGGTCCGGTCGTCGACCAGGCTTCTCGTTACTCGACTGGTCAACCAGGAACGCGGCTGCTCGCAGCCTGACGTATGAATCACAGCCTGGTTGATCAAGAGTAGCAGGGATTCTTAGTATATTTCTTGTTTATTGCCTTAGTGTGGCATTTTGTAGTTAGGAAAGTTAATAATAATTTGTGTACGTTCATGAGTGTGTGAAGCGGTTAGAAGACTACATATAAATGTATATATATGGGTTTAGAATTTGTTTCAGCCTGTCGTGCTGCTGCTGCCATATGTCTCTCCTCCACTGGCACGTGTGGCACCCTCAGGCAACCCTCATGGCACTCCATGGTGCCACTGCTGGCCACAAATACTTTGGGCCATGTGCCGGGTGCTGTCTGGTCACAGGGTGCAGCTCAGGCCTCTCACGAGACGGGGCACCTGTGAAGACAGAGTGTGTGTGTGTGTGTGTGTGTGTGTGTGTGTGTGTGTGTGTGTGTGTGTGTGTGTGTGTGTGCAGGCTCACGTGGTGGTACTCACAGTTTGACAGCCTGGCCGGGGCGCCAAAATAAGGCCACTAACCTCCCCAACACCATCGCTTAGCAAAGTGCAACTCACAATCAAGTGAAACAGTCGTTCACTCAACAGAGCTGTTGGTGGGGGTCAGCAGCAGCTGCAGCTGCCCGGCCAGGTTGTGACCCAGCGTGGGTCACAGATGGGACCTCCAGTGTTCCCCTGGGTCACAGATGGGACCTCCAGTGTTCCCCTGGGTCACAGATGGGACCTCCAGTGTTCCCCTGGGTCACAGATGAGACCTCCAGTGTTCCCCTGGGTCACAGATGGGCCCTCCAGTGTTCCCCTGGGTCACAGATGGGCCCTCCAGTGTTCCCCTGGGTCACAGATGGGATTTCCAGTGTTCCCCTGGGTCACAGATGGGACCTCCAGTGTTCCCCTGGGTCACAGATGAGACCTCCAGTGTTCCCCTGGGTCACAGATGGGCCCTCCAGTGTTCCCCTGGGTCACAGATGGGCCCTCCAGTGTTCCCCTGGGTCACAGATGGGATTTCCAGTGTTCCCCTGGGTCACAGATGGGACCTCCAGTGTTCCCCTGGGTCATAGATGGGACCTCCAGTGTTCCCTGGGTCACAGATGGGACCTCCAGTGTTCCCCTGGGTCACAGATGGGACCTCCAGTGTTCCCCTGGGTCACAGATGGGACCTCCAGTGTTCCCCTGGGTCACAGATGAGACCTCCAGTGTTCCCCTGGGTCACAGATGGGCCCTCCAGTGTTCCCCTGGGTCACAGATGGGCCCTCCAGTGTTCCCCTGGGTCACAGATGGGATTTCCAGTGTTCCCCTGGGTCACAGATGGGACCTCCAGTGTTCCCCTGGGTCACAGATGAGACCTCCAGTGTTCCCCTGGGTCACAGATGGGCCCTCCAGTGTTCCCCTGGGTCACAGATGGGCCCTCCAGTGTTCCCCTGGGTCACAGATGGGATTTCCAGTGTTCCCCTGGGTCACAGATGGGACCTCCAGTGTTCCCCTGGGTCATAGATGGGACCTCCAGTGTTCCCTGGGTCACAGATGGGACCTCCAGTGTTCCCCTGGGTCACAGATGGGACCTCCAGTGTTCCCCTGGGTCACAGATGGGACCTCCAGTGTTCCCCTGGGTCACAGATGGGACCTCCAGTGTTCCCCTGGGTCACAGATGGGACCTCCAGTGTTCCCCTGGGTCACAGATGGGACCTCCAGTGTTCCCCTGGGTCACAGATGGGACCTCCAGTGTTCCCCTGGGTCACAGATGGGACCTCCAGTGTTCCCCTGGGTCACAGATGAGACCTCCAGTGTTCCCCTGGGTCACAGATGGGACCTCCAGTGTTCCCCTGGGTCACAGATGGGACCTCCAGTGTTCCCCTGGGTCACAGATGGGACCTCCAGTGTTCCCCTGGGTCACAGATGGTACCTCCAGTGTTCCCCTGGGTCACAGATGGGACCTCCAGTGTTCCCCTGGGTCACAGATGGGACCTCCAGTGTTCCCCTGGGTCACAGATGGGACCTCCAGTGTTCCCCTGGGTCACAGATGGGACCTCCAGTGTTCCCCTGAGTCACAGATGGGACCTCCAGTGTTCCCCTGGGTCACAGATGGGACCTCCAGTGTTCCCCTGGGTCACAGATGGGACCAAAAAAGGTGCTTGGGCATTTGGGCATCAGTCGTTCATGTACCTCCGTGTCGCTGCATATGACAGAAGGAGTTACATACATTATTCTACCATCAAAATTCTCTATATTTATCAAGTTCTTCCCTAAGAAGAGTTTATAAATGAACTCTCTAAAAGCTCATTTTATACCTTGAATCTAATTAATTTTGGCTAATGTACATATTAGCATCCTCTGAAGCAGTGGAATATGGATACAATCAGGGTACATATATTCTTTGCTGGCGTGAAGGTTGCCCAATCAGTGCAAAAGGAAAGTTATGTCTTGCAATATCATTGGTGTGCTGGAGTGGTAGGTGTGGCGTGGTTCTAGAGTGCAAGACGTGGCTTGGTAATAGGAGGTGTCTTGATGGTGTAGTGCTTCGGCTATGACTAATCCTCTTTGGTCTCGTTATCTATGGATTATTTCAGCGTTTTCGGTCAGAAAATCTCCCGGAATCAACGCCAGGATATCTCTGGATATGATCTGATAGTAGAAATAGAGAGTAGATGGGCGTGTGTGTGGTGGTTAAGAGGAGGTATATTGTGCTCTTTCTACCACAATCACGCCCATTAGCTACCACCATTGCAGCCACCTGTCACAATACTTCTCTCATACGTTGTAGTTAAGTATGGCAAGTTTTGGTACCTGGTTGATACCTGGTTGATGGGGTCCTGAGAGTTCTTCTACTCCCCCAAGCCCGGCCTCGACTTGTGGGAGCTTGGTCCACCAGGCTGTTGGACGGACGTCAGTCGGGAGTGTTGTAGGTCATCTCACTGTCTGTGAGTTGCTTACTTGCTAGCCTCTGGTCATTTACTGTGTAACCTTAACTACACGCTCGTTACGCGCAGCAATGTAGTTTGCCAGCCAGTTCTAGTTACAGGACCTAGACAAACTCCAGGAGTGGTCAAACAAATGGTTGCTAGAATTTAATCCCTAACAAGTGTAAGGTAATGAAGATAGGAAAGGGCGAGAGGAGACCATTGCCTTTTATAGGGAAGACAACAGCAGGAATAGGAAAAAGAGAGAGGAAGTTGGAAGTTGATTGACCAATTGTTAGACCAATTTCAGCACTGACGCCGGAGGCGCACATGAACGGGATAACATCAGCAGCATGTGAGATGCTGACACATAAGAATATCGTTTAGAATCTTACATCAGTATTCCTTCGAGGAGATCTACACAACATTCGTTAGACCGATACTGGAAAATGCAGCACATCCGCACTTCATGAACGATATTGAACTGAAATTGACAAAGGATAAAGTTTTGCAAGAAGATTGGTGTCAAAACTAAGAGGGTTAAGTAACGAAAATAGACTAGTGGAAATGTCATGATCCTAGAGGATAGAAGAAACAAGAGAGTATATGATCACAACATACAAGATACTCAGGGGAATATACATAGGGGACAGGCTGACTATCGGGGACAACCTCTTCAAACTGAGAGAAATTAGAACAAGAGAACACAGGTGGAAGCTGGCAACTGAAATGAGGCGAAGGAATGTTAGGAACTACCCTGTACGGGTAGTTAACAAGTAGAATACATTGAAAGAAGAAGTTGTGGAAACCAACTAAATCCACAACTTTAAGGTCAGATTAAACAACCCAGCGGGTTTTCTTCCTATTGGGGAGTGTTGTACATGCTGTGTAGCTCAATAAACTCGCCCCTCGAGGCAAAATTAAAAAAAAAAAAAATTGACCAAGAATTCGAACGTCGGAAGAATTAAATTATAAACTCAACAAGTTAGTATAGGCGAGGCATGAAGAGCTAGACCTCACTCCCCTGTCGTCACTGATAACTAAGTACTAGTAGGCAAATACCACCAGTAGCGGCCTCGTCCTACAGTCTCCTGGTCATTAGAGGTTAAGGGTGGTTAAGGTATCAACAGGTAGAGGCTCCTGCTGGACCTGTAAGCCTCGCCTCCGACTCCATAGCCGCCAATCAGGTTAACGAGGTATGCTAATGCTGGCAGTGTCTTGAGACGAGGCGGTCGTTAGTGGCGCGAATGGCTTGTTGAAGGAGAGGCCGCCTAGTTATCCCAGGTCAACAACTGGTCATAATTACCCGTGTGTCAGAGGGCACCAGTGCTTGGGCGATGCTGGTAGTGGTGGTGATTGGTGCTGGAGATTGTGGTGATTAGTGCTCGAGATTGTGGTGATTGGTGCTGGAGATTGTGGTGATTGGTGGTGGAGAGTGTGGTGATTGGTGGTGGAGAGTGTGGTGATTGGTGCTGGAGAGTGTGGTGATTGGTGGTGGAGAGTGTGGTGATTGGTGGTGGAGAGTGTGGTGATTGGTGGTGGAGAGTGTGGTGATTGGTGCTGGAGATTGTGGTGATTGGTGGCTTTCTCATCCTGGACATGTTAGCAGGAAGCTTAGTCCCAGAATGAGTTCAAGAATGGACCCCAGTGTTCTGATGGGTGTAGCAATGGACCCCAGTGTTCTGATGGGTGTAGCAATGGACCCCAGTGTTCTGATGGGTGTAGCAATGGACCCCAATGTTCTGATGGGTGTAGCAATGGACCCCAGTGTTCTGATGGGTGTAGCAATGGACCCCAGTGTTCTGATGGGTGTAGCAATGGACCCCAGTGTTCTGATGGGTGTAGCAATGGACCCCAGTGTTCTGATGGGTGTAGCAATGGACCCCAATGTTCTGATGGGTGTAGCAATGGACCCCAGTGTTCTGATGGGTGTAGCAATGGACCCCAGTGTTCTGATGGGTGTAGCAATGGACCCCAATGTTCTGATGGGTGTAGCAATGGACCCCAGTGTTCTGGTGGGTGTAGCAATGGACCCCAATGTTCTGATGGGTGTAGCAATGGACCCCAGTGTTCTGATGGGTGTAGCAATGGACCCCAGTGTTCTGATGGGTGTAGCAATGGACCCCAATGTTCTGATGGGTGTAGCAATGGACCCCAGTGTTCTGATGGGTGTAGCAATGGACCCCAATGTTCTGATGGGTGTAGCAATGGACCCCAATGTTCTGATGGGTGTAGCAATGGACCCCAGTGTTCTGATGGGTGTAGCAATGGACCCCAGTGTTCTGATGGGTGTAGCAATGGACCCCAGTGTTCTGATGGGTGTAGCAAAGGACCCCAGTGTTCTGATGGGTGTAGCAATGGACCCCAATGTTCTGATGGGTGTAGCAATGGACCCCAGTGTTCTGATGGGTGTAGCAATGGACCCCAATGTTCTGATGGGTGTAGCAATGGACCCCAGTGTTCTGATGGGTGTAGCAATGGACCCCAGTGTTCTGATGGGTGTAGCAATGGACCCCAATGTTCTGATGGGTGTAGCAATGGACCCCAGAGTTCTGATGGGTGTAGCAATGGACCCCAATGTTCTGATGGGTGTAGCAATGGACCCCAATGTTCTGATGGGTGTAGCAATGGACCCCAATGTTCTGATGGGTGTAGCAATGGACCCCAATGTTCTGATGGGTGTAGCAATGGACCCCAATGTTCTGATGGGTGTAGCAATGGACCCCAATGTTCTGATGGGTGTAGCAATGGACCCCAATGTTCAAGGTGCAGGAATGGGCCCCAATGTTCTTCAAGGTGCAGGAATGGGCCCCAATGTTCTTCAAGGTGCAGGAATGGGCCCCAATGTTCTTCAAGGTGTAGGAATGGACCCCAATGTTCTTCAAGGTGCAGGAATGGGTCCCAATGTTCTTCAAGGTGCAGGAATGGACCCCAATGTTCTTCAAGGTGCAGGAATGGACCCCAATGTTCTTCAAGGTGCAGGAATGGACCCCAATGTTCTTCAAGGTGCAGGAATGGACCCCAATGTTCTTCAAGGTGCAGGAATGGGTCCCAATGTTCTTCAAGGTGCAGGAATGGACCCCAATGTTCTTCAAGGTGTAGGAATGGGTCCCAATGTTCTTCAAGGTGCAGGAATGGACCCCGATGTTCTTCAAGGTGCAGGAATGGACCCCAATGTTCTTCAAGGTGTAGGAATGGACCCCAATGTTATTATTTCCCTCTCCTCGAGAACGGGAACTATTTTATCTTGGTTCAATGGAGGGAATTTAATACTAATATGACATTTATGTGTGACGTTAAATTAGGAGAAGTTGGAGATATTCCAAACAGTAAGCCTCAGTTACTTATGTCTGTCCCAGGACCCGTGGCTGGGACACACCAGGTCCTGGGACCCCCATAACTGTCCCAGGACCCGTGGCTGGGACACACAGGTCCTGGGACCCCCATAACTGTCCCAGGACCCGTGGCTGGGACGCAGCAGGTCCTGGGACCCCCATAACTGTCCCAGGACCCGTGGCTGGGACACACCAAGTCCTGGGACCCCCATAACTGTCCCAGGACCCGTGGCTGGGACACACAGGTCCTGGGACCCCCATAACTGTCCCAGGACCCGTGGCTGGGACACAGCAGGTCCTGGGACCCCCATAACTGTCCCAGGACCCGTGGCTGGGACACAGCAGGTCCTGGGACCCCCATAACTGTCCCAGGACCCGTGGCTGGGACACACCAGGTCCTGGGACCCCCATAACTGTCCCAGGACCCGTGGCTGGGACACACCAGGTCCTGGGACCCCCATAACTGTCCCAGGACCCGTGGCTGGGACACACCAGGTCCTGGGACCCCCATAACTGTCCCAGGACCCGTGGCTGGGACACACCAGGTCCTGGGACCCCCATAACTGTCCCAGCCAGACCTAGGACGCCAACGAGCCTGGCTCGGGCAGTCCTGAAATTGAGATTCTTATATTACGTGTTGAATTAAATCTGTGAAATGTATAGTTTTGTATATATTATCATCCTCTTATTCAAGATATTCGCCAATATTCGTGAAGCAGGACTTGGAATGGGCTCGAAGTTATTGTCCTATGAGTTCAAAGAATTTGTGCCATATATATATACTGTATATATATATATATATATATATATATATATATATATATATATATATATATATATATATATACATATATATATATATATATATATATATATATATGTCGTACCTAGTAGCCAGAATGCACTTCTCAGCCTACTATGCAAGGCCCGATTTGCCTAATAAGCCAAGTTTTCCTGAATTAATATATTTTCTCAAATTTTTTTCTTATGAAATGATAAAACTACCCATTTCATTATGTATGAGGTCAATTTTTTTTTATTGGAGTTAAAATTAACGTAGATATATGACCGAACCTAACCAACCCTACCTAACCTAACCTAACCTATCTTTATAGGTTAGGTTAGGTTAGGTAGCCGAAAAAGTTAGGTTAGGTTAGGTTAGGTAGGTTAGGTAGTCGAAAATCAATTAATTCATGAAAACTTGGCTTATTAGGCAAATCGGGCCTTGAATAGTAGGCTGAGAAGTGAGTTCTGGCTACTAGGTACGACATATATATATATATATATATATATATATATATATATATATATATATATATATATATATATATATATATATACATACATACATACATACATACATACATACATACATATATATATCGCTCGGAATTCGTAGTCCTTAGGTACCAGGTTCGATCCCCGGTGGAGGCGGAAACAAATAGGCAGAGTTTCTTTCACGCTGATGCTCCCTGTTCACCTAGCAGTAAATAGGTACCTGGGAGTTAGACAGCTGCTACGGGCTGCTTCCTGGGGGTGTGTAACAAAAAGGATGCCCTGGTCGAGGACCGGGGCGCAGGGACGCCCCGGAATCATCTCAAGATAACCTCAAGATAAGATGCCTAGTTACCAGTAGAACCACGCGGAGAACCGTGAACCAATAGGCCTTCTGGTGTTGATATTTTCTCTATGCATTTGTTTGTTTTTCTCTCTATTTCTCTACTAACTCAATTTGTTCCCCTTTCCATTCCCTGTTCTTTTCCCCTTTCCCTATACTTTTTTCTTAGCCTCTGGTGGAGACAAGTAAGAAAAAAAAAGGAAAGAATTTTCCTCCCCCCGGCTCCACAGGGACCAATAAACTGTGTTGGAATCAGCGTGTCTTGCAACCTCAGAGAGGGAGAGAGGGAGGGAGGGAGATACGGCCGCCAGATTGTTGGGAGAGGGAGAGGGAGGGAGAAGGAGGGAAGGGGAGGTAGAGAGGTAGAGGTAGAGGGCGAGAGGTAGAGGGCGAGAGAGAGAGAGAGAGAGAGAGAGAGAGAGAGAGAGAGAGAGAGAGAGAGAGAGAGAGAGATAGATAGAGAGAGAGAGAGAGAGAGAGAGAGAGAGAGAGAGAGAGAGAGAGAGAGCAGGTTCTTAACAACATAATCATGGGTGTCGGGCAGCAACGCGGCGTCAAATGCTATAGTGGTGTTGTTATTGCAATGGCATGATTGCAATTGAAGACCTCCCCTTCCACCTTGTTAAGTGTGTCACACTAGGGAAAGTTTTGGACAGGGACAAAATTTGAAACCATTTCTTTTTCTTTTCAGTCTTGGGGTGTTATGTATAGTGTGAGATTAGAGCAACTGTATCTCTATACATGGACAGGGGTGACTCCATATGTAGAGAGGATACATAGGTTAAAAACATTTCACCAAGGTTAGGTATAAAAGTGAACGTCTTCAAGAAAGATTGGATATATTTCTTCAAGAAGTGCCGGGCCAACTAGGCTGTGGTGGGTATGTGGGCCTGCGGGCCGCTCCAAGCAACAGCCTGGTGGACCAAGCTCTCACAAGTCAAGCCTGGCCTCGGACCGGGCTTGGGGGAGTAGAAGAACTCCCAGAACCCCATCAACCAGGTACTATCAAGGCACTGATGCATTGGCAGTGAAAAACTTTTTTTTAAACATGTTTGCTGTCTAGACATGAGTATGAAACAGAAAATACAGCAGATTGCTGCCTTGCTGAAGCAGACATTATAGGCTTCTGTCTATTATATTGGGATGCTGCCATCATTATATATTCTGCACTGGGATATTCTGGGATGTTGCCATCATTCAGTAATACCGGGATACACGCCCTTTATTATATTACAATTAAACAATACTATTAGACAATTCAATAAAACTACCAAATAAAATGAATTAAGCTATCATTAAAGTGTTTCTCTACTGTCACAGTTAACTAACCGATGTTTTCTTTACCTCCACATTTAAACATCTCCTTGTGAGGAAAGTTGGATGGCTTAGTGGCGTGATGTTTGTCTTTACTTAAGTAAAGGGAGCCACTCATTTACTTATGGTAGATAACATCTTTCTTTTATCGTTTGTCAATTTCAAAGTATTTCTTTCGTTTTGACAATGGTTGTGTGGTGTAGAGAGTTTTAAAGGCACTTTACTTTTTCAAGGCACTAAGGCACAATCACCACCAACAGTAACTACCACAACATTGTCTCCACCACAATCACCAACAGCAACCACCACAATCACCACCAACAGTAACCACCACAATATTGTCTCCACAACCACAATCACCACCAATAAAACGACACACAAACAACAACACGACACTTACACCATAAACAAACTAGACCAACACCCACTGCAGGCAGCGTCAGGAGGAGAGTTACGACAATCACTGCGACAACAATTAGACAGAGGGAGCTGACCGCTATGAGCCCCACGGACGGATCTGTCTCTAATGACAGACGAGCGTCGTCTTCCGTACGCTTTTGACTCTCCGTTTGGTGATTACTTCGCTGTGTCTCAGGCCTTCACGTTGGGGGGGGGGGACTGGAGGATCCGCGTCCGCAAGATGTTCAGGGTCAGAAACTACTTTCAGGCACTCTCCTCAGGCACTAACCATAGGCACTCTCCTCAGGCACTAACCTTAGGCACTCTCCTCAGGCACTAACCTTAGGCACTCTCCTCAGGCACTCACCTTCAGGCACTCCCTCTCAGGCACTCACTTCAGGCACTCCCTCTCAGGCACACTCCCTAAGGCACTCTCCCTCAGGCACTCTCCCTCAGGCACTCTCCCTAAGGCACTCTCCCTCAGGTACTCACCTCAGGCACTCTCCCTCAGGCACACTCCCTAAGGCACTCTCCCTCAGACACTCTCCCTCAGACACTCCCCCTCAGGCACTCCCCCTCAGGCACCCCTCACCTGTGCCTGGCTTGCACTAACAACTAATTAAAGCATCTCTCCCCTGCTTTTACATGGGCCATTAATACGCCCTGCTCAGTGTTCCTCTAATTAGGCACTGTATGGCACTGTCCGTGTTGCCTCAGCAGACACAGTAAGGCACTCCCCGTGTTGCCTCAGCAGGCACCATCATGGCACTAAGGCGGTGGGCCTCACAGCAGTTGGCACTCGTGGTTATGGTGATCCAGAGGCTACGAGGCGAGGGAGGCCGTTCGACTCTCTCTTCCTCGCCACCTGCATCATCACCAACGTTTTTTTATATCTTACTATAGCCAGAAGCTCTTATCCCTCCCCTCCCCCCTCCACACTCGCTATCTTCCCCCACACACCTGTTATCTTCCTTCCATACCTGATATCATCATCCATTCATTCTTGTTCTCCACGTGTCAATAACGGAGAGGGAGAACAGAGTGAAGATCAATGATCAGAACGAATTCTTCACGAACGCGACACCAACATCAGACCACATGGGTTCGATCCCCGGCAGAGGCGGAAACATATGGACAGAGTTTCTTCCACCTCTAATGCCTCTGTTCACCTAGCAGTAAATAGGTACCTGGGAGTTAGACAGCTGCTACGGGCTGCTTCCTAGGGGATGTGTAACAAAAAGGAGGCCTGGTCGAGGACCGGGCCGCGGGGACGCTAAGCCCCGAAACCATCTCAAGATAACCAATGGCGGCTGCAGGAGACTTCAGAAGTACTTTTTCTTACATTATCTACAATAAATTAGTTTTTACTTGTCCCAAGCACTAGAGGTGACTGTGCTCGCCTGGGTGTGCTTGCAGGGTCGAGCTCCAGATCTTTGGCCCCGCCTGTCAGAGTGAAGTAGTTTACTACTGTACCCCAGTGACTTTACTGACAAAAGTATCCCTCTCGTATCTCGGTAAGGAGTCGAGTCAAAATGTATACCCTCAGCTAAACTCTCAGCGCGGTTTACCTAACCCACTCCTGTATGTTTCAACCCCTCCCACCTCCTCCTTCCTCCCCATCATGTCAAGCGCCCCGCGAAGTACAGCCTCGAGGAACACCGCTCAACAAAAGCCTGTGTGAGGAAAGATTGCGCGGCCACCAGTCTCTCGAAGTGCCTTGGAGCCGAGCCGCTAGTGCTTTACCGGTATATATGAGGGCCAGCGCTCAGTTACAGAGTGCTGGCCAGGGGCCCGCCCTCGCCAGCGCTCAGTTACAGAGTGCTGGCCAGGGGCCCGCCCTCGCCAGCGCTCAGTTACAGAGTGCTGGCCAGGGGCCCCACCCTCGCCAGCGCTCAGTTACAGAGTGCTGGCCAGGGGCCCCACCCTCGCCAGCGCTCAGTTACAGAGTGCTGGCCAGGGGCCCCGTCCTCGCCAGCGCTCAATTACAGAGTACTGGTCAGGCGGCCCCGCCGTCGACGCAGGTATTAATTGATAATCATGTCGCCACAACAAAGTATTGCTCGGTAGTTTCATGTGTGTCCGGCATGAGTTATTAATTCTTATGGCTGTTCATGATGGGGCGTGCTGGAAGCTTGTGAGGGCCTTGGGGGTCACGCTGGAGTGTGAGTGTGTGTGGGGCTACCCTTGAAGAGTTACTCTGAAGAGTGTGTGTGAATCGCTTTATGCTCTACATGTAAACAAGAGGCTGTAACCTAATACGAGTTTACTGACCAAGTGCCACTTCACTCTGTTCTCCCAGTCTGGTCTACACGCACGGAGAACACGATTGATAAGATTGCTAAATCAGTAAACGCGAATTTATTGCGTCATTGATTTACTATGCAAACAACATTTACACCTGTTGTTGGATGAGGTGCACAGGTGTGTGCAGGTGTAGGTAGTCAGGTATGGTTGAGGCAGTGAGATGAGGGGGGGGGGACTTTCCCCATAAAGGGGAAATGGAGGTTGAGGGGGGGGGGGTGAATCACCCGTGTGCCACCCATCACAATAACAATGACTGGGAGTGCCAAGCCTGGCACTTGGTGTGGCACCAATGGGTCGTAAAAGAGTGTCTGGCCTGGCACTCGAATGGCGAACCGCAGAAAGCCACCTGTCCTCTTACAAAGAACGTCGCTTTTCGATCGTAGGCGTTACATAATGCCAAAAAAATCGTCGTACTAGAAATTGGGAAGCGGCTGTTCAAAGTGACGTACTGTCCAGTTTTCTGTTTTGGGTCCTCTGGTATAGGTTAGGGGAGACCACTTTAAATTGACCGTTTTCTTAACGTTGAGGAAACCTTAGGAGGACAGGCTGCAGGAAAACCATATCAGCCTCCTCGATTTCTGCTGCTGTTCTTCCTGCTTCTCCTGGTGCTGCAGCACCTGCTTTTGCTCTCCTTTCTCTTATTACTGCTTCTTATCCTGTTGCTTCCCTTCCCGTTCGTACTTTGTCCTTCTCTTCCTCCTGCTACAGCTGCTGCTTCGTCGTCTGCTGCTGCTGCTTGTTCTTTTGCATCGAAACAGGAGTTACGACCTGGCCCGGGTACGTTGGGTTGGACTACAAGGACCTGTATGTGCTTCTCACACGGGGGGTGGGGGGGGGGGAAGAGCATTCTACTCCAAGCCTGACGCTCAGAATAACAAGATTTGTCTTATATTCCACTCCCACACAAATGTTTCTCATCCCCGCCGGCTGGGAGGCCGGGAGTCTGGTAGTTGTCGTCTGCATTACAGTTCTGCATTTTGTGTGGTGAGCTGCATTTGTGGGTCAGATCTTCTATAGTACATGGCTCTTTTTATTTTTCAATTGATATTTTAAGCCCTAATGGGTGCTTTAAGACATGTGCTTTATTCTGTTGAGAACCCGTTGTGCTTCTTCCAGGGTGTGACGCCACCGTAATGTATTTACTAAGGCCAAGGAATAATTTGTATAATTAGTTTCTTTATTTTCTATAATCAGTGAAAAGGCTTTTATGATATTGTATGAATAATTGTTTTGAATTGTTTAATTGGTCGAACAGAAAGTCAGATTCGTTATTGCAGGCGAGTGTCAATCTCGACCCTCCCATGGTGGTCACATACCCAACAGCAATTACTGTGAAAATTGGGGGAGGGTAGCCTCAAGTATCTAACCCCTAACTTAGAACAGACACTTCTAATTTATATAGATATTCTTTACCTGGGAATGAATTTAAAAAAATTATCTCAATGTCCATTGACAAATGGGCCTCACGCATTTCGCTCAAGTACTATTCAGCACCTTCGGAGGCACGGGGTAAAGTGAATACAATCTAACATGCACTAGAATGGCGAATCTGTTACATATTGTATTTTATCCTGTAAGAAGGGATATATTAAGAAGAAGAATATATCCTTTTTACGGATATATATCCGTAAGAAGGGATATATTAAGAAGGAGCTCAGCATATCAGTACAAGAAGTCCAATATAATGACAACAAACGGAGCTTAGAGTGAGAAACTGGTCTAATAATATGGCTGCTGGCTTCTGGAGTGAGTTTCCAGGTATCATACCAGACGTGGAGTGTTTCAGTGCCTGGAGTGTTTCAGCCGCAACCTAAACACACACACACACACACGCGCGCGTTTTGATATAAATAGAAACAATCTGGATATGACCAATTAACTTTTTTCACTGTTTTTATATATTGTTTCCTCCGCCCCCTCCCCCCTCCCCTAGGTGAGGACAACATTACTAGGAGCCACAGGTGGTTGCTGGGAGGACAGATGAACCAGAGGAAAGTAAATAAATACTGGCATTGAGTGAAAGTGGTAAACAACGGGGGGGGGGGGGGGCTTGAGCAGTGAGCACTGTTGTGTGACGGAAGGCTGCCATGTGTTATCTTGAGATCTTGAGGTTATCTTGAGATGATTTCAGAGCTTAGCGTCCCTGCGGCCCGGTCCTCGACCAGGCCTCCTTGTTCTGTAAGTCCACCAGCTACATAATATCCAAGCGCTGGGGCCCAAGAGCTATATTTCACTCCCCGTAGGTGCAATATATATATATATATATATATATATATATATATATATATATATATATATATATATATATATATATATATATATATATATATATATATATATAAAGCGGCGGGAGACCAACGCTCCCGGCGCGCTTAGGGTCTTATCTGTACTTCAAAATGAATCTATTGTACCAAGACAAAGGATCCACAGGTAGGGCATCACCCGTTTATATGGTCTCTCTCTCTCTCTCTCTCTCTCTCTCTCTCTCTCTCTCTCTCTCTCTCTCTCTCTCTCTCTCTCTCTCTCTCTCTCTCTCTCTCTCCGATAAAGAGAGAGAGACAGAGGCGTTATTCTGCCAACCACCAACCCGTCCTCTTAAAATAACGTTGCCTTTCACTCGTATGCGCTCTATGGTCAAAAATGGACGTAATTTGAAATGAAATCGGCTCACGAAAGTGACGTACTGTCCCGTTTTCTGTTTAGAGTCCTCCGGCTTACTGTGGTAGGTTAGGAGACGAAACTTTCAATTAACGGTTTTCACGACGTTTTGAAACCTAAGGAGAGCGTCCTGCCCTCCTATCCTACCAGAGGACCCTGAACTTGCTGTTATGGTAAAACAAAATCTAAAATTTATTTTCATATTTTTCATTTTCAAATTACGTCCATTTTCGGTAATACGGGCAAACGGTCAAATTCAGACGTAATTTGTAAGAGAGAGAGAGAGCCGTTCTTCTGCCAACCACCAACCAACCAACGTCAACCGAGCACTGGTTGACGCCCCCAGTCTCTCTGTTAACCATTGGGAACCATTTCACCAGCATAATGCCTACCAACATAATCGTCATCACAACCAGTGCTGAAAACCTCGGGGCCAGCTTCCCGAGCACTCTTTGACCTCAGAACGTTGCTCAACAAGCTGGTTATACATGATGGATGCGTCCTCTCACGCCATAGAGGTGTTGAAGCTTTGGTAAACCAACGTATTTCCAACCTCCTGATCACCGAGAGTTCTTTAAGCGACATATAAACCACTTGGATTTCACATTCTCGTTGTGCAGTATGCAGAGAAAAGTTGATTGTTTACTGAGTCAACTTCCCAATGGATGGTCTTGACTCCTAAGTAATGCAACATAACTTTGTCAGTAGATTATAAACAGGGATGATCTCAACCAGTATATCTTACAGAGGGAGTTTAATGACTGCTACATAGCCTTCCCGGTTTGGTGCCTTCTTCTGATAATTACTTAATGACCTATTGACAGTTTTCAGTTGGAATATTGCGTGTAATCCAAAGCTTATATTTCTATAACTGTATGCTGTAAAGCGCAGGCAAGACAGACATAATAATTTACATTTGGAAGATATTAGTTGCACGAAAATAACACTGTATTACACCAAGAGGCATGGCAGGAAGTGCAAAATAGATCCATTGAAAAGCAGAGGTACAATACATGCGCTGAGAGACAATACAATCAGCATCAATGGCCCCAGACTTTTCAACACTCCCTTTTAAAGAA